>NC_072734.1:142381447-142676570 GCF_026930045.1 Uloborus diversus | reverse complement strand
GCAATTCTTTTGGCAGCAAATGCTGAGCGATAAAGTGGCCAAACTGCTAATTCTACACAGCTCTTATGCTATGTAAAAGCATGACGGTTTAATAGGCATAGCTGATTGTTTGCAAGCATATTTGTGTGCTTTAATGTTTCTCCACAAGAAATATATTTATTTTTTTTTTGTCGATGTTGTTATGCTATCGACTATGCGCGCATAATTTAATGTTTAGCAACATACAAGTGTTTTAATATGGAAGATATTGAGATTAAACAAGAACCTGAAGATTATGTTGAATATGGAACACCTGATGTAGCATCTATTGCTGATCTCTCATCTTCACTTGCAGATGAATCTACTTCCAATTCGGCTACGAACATTAAAGAAGAAGTCTTAGAAACTTTGTCCCCTCCAAATTTTGATAATATAAAAGAATTTTGCTTTGAATCGGACCATTTAGCTTTGAAAAGTAACAGTGATTATAAAAATCTGCTTGAAGTAAATTCCGTTTTTACTTTTCTAGTTTACCTTATTAAAGCAGGAAATGTTAATCTGAATAAATAGGCCTTGCGTCATTATCTGATCATTCATGTATTTTTAAAGCTTTTTCTGTTCTTGAAAAATGCTCATTGTAGCATATTAACTAGAGATGCATTAATTCAGATGTGCCCTCACACCTCTACTCTCAATCACAAATTCCCCCTCAGCGCAGATCTAGGGAGCGCAAGCCAGGAGGCAAATGCACCCCATTTCTGTATTTTCTTTTCGTTGAAGCTTGAGAGAAAAAAAAAGTTTTAAAGGTGGCAGTATCAAGATTTGTCCCGACTTGGGGAAATTGTAGATCCGTCAGTTTCCTTCAAGATCTTTTAAACTCTCTTGCTTTCAAATTGGGTTAAACCTAACCCTTTTTAGAGTCTCACCCCCCCCCCCCCCCAGACATACACACACAAATTGCCCACCTGATTTTGAAAACTTAAGTGCTTTTGCATACAAGTGGGACTAGTTTTTGTTGTTTTCTGATAAAATTTTATTTGAGTATGCACCCTTTGGCCCCTTCTGAAAAAAATTTAAAATTACGGGTCTGCATACTGTACGGCAATTTCACCATAACGTGTGTGACATTTGTACACTATTTTTTCTTTTCACTGGTTTATTGACAACATACATTTCGAGTTTGTGTACTTGGTTACACAGGACCCGTTTATGAACTCACGTCCAATATGACAGATAGCACAGTACAGGGACATAGTGTAAGACAGAATTAACAGCACAGAGAAGGGAATTACAACCAGGGCAATGGGCGGGAATCGGACCCACCACCTCGGGATTACTACAATGACGCGGCAACCAACTGCGCTACCAAGGCCCCCCCCCCTTTTTTTTTCACTGAGTCAGCATGAAAAAATTAAGCATTGGTTTTTAATTCCTTATTTTACACTCCTTTATAAAACATCATCATGCAAAATAAAATTATTTTCAGTTTTTATAATTAATTATGAGTTTCATAAAACTTGTAACGTGTGTGAAAACTGAAATTTATCAAGTTGTACAATTATTATTATTTATTTATTTTGTAAATTGTGCTGCAAAGTGCTATTTTGTTTTGAAATAATTATGCCGTAGTCTAAGGATTTGTGTTTTATTTTTATCTATCTTTAGATTTATATGATTCTGTGGGGGGGGGGGGGCAGTTATAACGTGTGTGACATCTATAAAGTGTGACAGGCTTGAAAATTTCATGCTACACTTATTTCAAGCTCCCCTTGACAGCTTATTAGTGCTCCTAAAAGAAAAGTGCAAAACAGGTTTAAAGCCTTCGTAACCATAAATATTTTTGTTCTTCGAAGAACAATTCTCCTAACAGTTGAAATTTTTTTTATTCTTCCTCAACCTCCAACAGTCTACAACACTTCTCTCTCATCTCATGCACTCTTAAGTTTGCTCGTTGTTGTTTACAGGGTTGGATCCAGAGATTTGTGTCCCAGGCCACAAATTCTGAGGGTGACAATCTGACGTGACCCCCATTGAGAGACCAAAAGATGGTCTAAGATGACTAAAAATCACCTTTTCTATCCTCACTAAAGAGAGCCTAAAAACGTGTTACTATGTCACTAAAATGGGTCATTCCATAGTGACTAACCTAATATTCGCAGCTGATTTTCTAACTCTTTTTACTTACAATCAGGAGTAAAAAAAATTTTTTTTTTTTGGTTTTATATGCATATTTAACATGTACAAGGTGACTATTTTTCATTTCTACCAAAAATTTGAAGCAGAATAATCGCTGGTAGGTATTTTTTCACCAAAAGTGACATTGTGACTAAGGTAACATTTTTGGAACCCTGAGAAACGATGCTTATGTTAAGCGATAAATTTTTCTGAAAGTTACGCAAGCATTTAAAATTGTCTGATATATTTGTAAGAGGTAAACAGTCTATTTTTAAAAATATACAACATATTTATTACAGCTTTTTTTTTTTTGCCCTTAGTGGTACTTTTACAAAAGACTGTGTGTGACTAGCGTAACCATTGAATGCATGCATATAAAAAACTTTTTGTAATTAATCTCTTGCACTTTCATTACTTTTACACTCTTTAGAAACTTTTTTATGCTACATTATGTAGTTCTTTCCTTACTTTTTTTCTGCATGAGGGTAAGAAATTAAATGGAAGAATTTAGTTTAAATAACTCCATCTGAATGTGCCATAACAAAACAAAAAAACTGTTTTTACTAACTGAATAATATCATTTTGGGGCTAGTTAAATCCTAAACATCTACGTTTTAAAAAGTTAACCTTATACAAGTTGATAGCTTCACCAAATTCTAGTATTTTGCCAATGTACTAGCAGGGGTCTGTCCAGGATTTTTTACAGGGTCCGTTTTTTGTGAAAAATCAAATAATTTTGTGAAAAATGAATTAATTTTGTGAAAAATCAAAAAATTTCGCAAAAAAAAAAAATCGTTTTAACAAGAAAAAAATATTTTTTTTTTTTTGTTAAAACGAATTTTTAGAATTTAGAGATGGCACAAACTGCATCAATTAAACTTAAAGTTGAGTGTTTTCCTCTTCTACGTCGAGAAAATCATTCTGGATTTTTTTTCTGATATTTGGCGGGGTGGGGGGGGGGGGGGGCGCATCGCTCTTTCAAGTATCAATATTTATCTACCATTCTACATTATGTTAAATTATACTAGATATATTTCTGTACAGTACTTAAAATAAAAATTGTAATTGTAATAAAATAAAATTCAGAAGAGGGTTCAGCATTCAACTTTTTGACCCAAGACACTCTTAAAAAGCAGAGAATTCCGTTTAAAACTTTTTATTTTAACAAAAATAAAAAGATAATTCAATTGTTTACCTCTTAACAAAGCGTAATAATCATCAAAAATTTGAAAAATCGGATTCCCATAGCGGATGCAAAGAGATCGCAATTCTCAAAGTGAAGGCATCAAAAGTATAAAATGGGCTTGTAAAAGAAATATTTTTGATAAAATTATTTTCAAATTGCATTTTAGAGTCCTATGATAAACATATCATTAATATCTGTGGACACAGTTGACCCAAAAAGTAAAATAAAATAAACCATCTATTCAGCATTTTAATTTTTGACTCATAACAGAAAATGGAATTTTGCTTTAGAAACTTGAAATGAGAGTTCTAACAGAAATTAAGAGACTTTTCATTTATTTGAATCCTAATAAAGCGAAGTTAGCTTGAAAAAAGAACAAAATATGATTCTCATATCGGATGTTAAAAGATTGCATTTTTCAAAATGTAGACATCTAAAGAAAAAAAAACGGTAATTAAAAGAGTTTATTTAAAGTTAATCATCCTTGTTAGCATCGAAAAATCAAAACCCATATAATTTTCTCCCAAAATAACAATTAAACATCGCACCGCATCGTAAAAACGCAAATATTGACAAGCTGGCAAAATGATGAGAATATTTTCTAATCAAGTCATTATAAAGGTTCAACGCCAGACGCTAAGTGGTGATAATTTTGAAGTTGGTAACCCTATCTAAAGCGATCATATTTTTTCCTCACCCTTACTGTCCCTTTGCAGTTCTAAGTTCATTTCGCAGATATATATTATTATTGTTTATTAAATCATGAGCGGAGAAAAGTGCTTACCAATGCCTTTTCAGAAAAATTTACAACAACACCGCTGCTAATTAGCTGTAATAAAACAAACAACCATTATATTTATTTGGCAGTAGCAATTATTTATCGCTTGCAGGAGCATCCCAAGAGTGCTGTTTTTTTTTTTCAAAATTAGCCGATTTTGTATAAGCTGATCCCTCTAATTTGACTTTAAAAAAAAGGTTCCAAAAATTATCGGTTTATATACAGAAATATGCGATATTTTGCATTCAGATTTGCTCTTTCAATAAACAATTTGTGACAGATCCGATCTTGTTTATCAGAATTTTGTGAAGGGTCCGTTTTGTTTGATCGGGATTTTGTGAAAGGTCCGTTTTGTTTGATCGGAATTTTGTGAAAGGTCCGTTTTGGTTGATCGGATTTTTGTGAAGGGTCCGTTAACGGACCCAAATATCTTCTGGCCAGACCCCTGACTAGTTATACTCATAAGAAACTCCGCAGTACATTTCTGTGGCATGTTATTCTTCGAGGTTTACTGATTTATCGAACGAATAGTGTTGTGTATCCTGATTTAAAATGTAACATTGAAAAAAAATGTTTAAACATTTTTGCAAAATGCAATTAATGGAATTGACAATTTCATCAGATATCACAGCAAATGTATAAATTTCTAAATTATCTTTCATACATTTTCTGTAATACGCTGCAGCAGCGTTTATTGTAACTCTTATCATGTAACATCTCCTCACGTGACTGTTGTTAAGATTGTCTGTCTATTTTCTTAATTATTTAGCTTGGATTCTTGTGTTGAATGCATATTCAGCATACTCATTTCGCTTTACTCATCCTACTTTTCAAAAAATGGTAATTCTTCTTTAAATTAGAAGCATTTCTTTTTAAAGAAAACCTTTAAAAAAGACTTTTTTTAAGTGGACAGAAGGTCTACGTTGTAACATTACTGGTATTTTTCACCCTAAATATTTTTAATCAATATATAATGACTACTTATTTAAAATTGTTCATGAAAATATGCATTAAATTAAATAAGTTTTAAACATTAGCAATCATTTTTAAAATGTTACGTTAGTAACATCTAAAATGTTACGTTAGTCACACTATATCTACTTTATCTAAAATTTAAGTAGATATGAAGATGAAAGAAAGTAAAAAGTGATGTTTTGTGCAATCATCTGGTTTAGTTTTTAAACAGAAAATAGTACACTTTTGGACTAACATAACGCAAATATTTTAGTGAAATAACCAAACTAATTAAAATACTTATCTTATAATATATGTAAAAAGAACATTCAATTTTATTGGGCCAACATCTAATCTTTTAGAATAAACATAGTTCTTTTAAAAAATAGCGAGATCTTTTACATTACACAAGAAAGCTTAGACACATGTTTTTTGCATATGCTAAGCCTTTTCTATAACCTTGCACATTTAGAACCAGAGGAAAACCCCGGATGAAGTTTTTGCAAACTGTTACTGGATTTATGTACTTGAAAGTATGCTGAATGAAAGTTGCTTTAGATCACAATTAGGGCTTGTTGAAAAAAAAATTTTGAAGCTGAGGTTGACATTTCTATGGAAAGACCCGAATTTGCTTTCAGTGTTTACCACTCCTTTCCCTATCATCCCCAAACATAGCTTTAGAATTGCATTTTCTGAGTCTCAATTCTAAAACATTCCACGGAGAGCGCCCTGAACTATCTTCACTTCTCTATTTCCTAACATCAAGAAATATACCTTGAAAGTATTGGACTGAAAATTTTCTGAAGGAGAATACCCATCCACTTCCCTCTCTGCATATAGCCTAAAATTCCGTTTTTAAAACTTTAATATCAGAACTGCCCTGAGTATAACAGGGGCAGTTCATGTTAACACATCCTGTATTTTTATATTTATCTATAAAAGCAGTATTTTTCAAGAAACAAATGATCAGTATGCTATTATATATACATACTAGTTTGTTTATGCTTTACAATTACTTTTCCAGGCTATTGTTATTCTCGAAGCACAGCGAGCTCAAGCCATTAAAGATATGGACTGTCTTTTAGAATGTCAAGAAACGGCACTGTCTGATCCAATTGCTTTTGCGGAAAAGCTTCAGAGGAAAGAAAACTTGAACATCCCAGTTCCTCAAAAACTTCACCAGTTGCCTGTCATTGACTGGAGTAAATATGCTCTAAGTGGAAATGCATCTGCATTTGGAAGAAGACAATTAACTCGTCTGTCCACAAAGACTAGCCAAGATTTTTCTAAGTTTAGTATGTTTCTTTTTTTTACTTTTTTACTTTCTTTTTACTTAATGCTTTATTTTATTTATTTATTTATTTATTTATTTTTGTAGATATATTACTTTTTTTATAAATTTGAAATTTCTCATAACTAATTAAAATTTATAACATTCTTAGATTACATAAATGTAATGAGTATGTTCGAGCAACCAGTTAACCCCTGCCCAGGCTTTCCGGTGACTAACTAGATCTCCCGAGAGGGGTGGATACAGTGGCTCCCAAACTTTTCCAGTTTGCAGCACCCTTTTACGAAATACTATTCCCTCATGACAACCTAGTCCATTTCTATTATGTTCATACATTGATGCCATGCGGAACCCCTCATCTATCTGTGTGGCACCCCAGGATGCCGCGGCACCCACCTTAACCACGTACACATAGGGCTTTTGTACCTCGCAAATACCCGCTCCTGCTTCGAAAAAAACTAGTTGGAAAATTCACCGCTCACATGTAAAAAGAGGTTGTACCCAGGATCGACGAGGGGCCATGTCAGCCAAGTTGGAATTTAAAGGGCCTGGCTCAGGATTGGAGTAGTATAAATTTGACGTTTTATGCTGGGCACGAAGAGGCTTGGCAAACAAACAGACAACTACCTTGGCGACAACCCCCATGGCAGCCCTGGTTGTTTCCGAGCAAGCGGTTTTACCCGCCATCCATAGTATATATATATATATGAAGTTAATGGTTAAAGTATAAATCCTTTTTTTAATGCTTCTTTTGACCATCTGGGTCATTTTAATTGTGTTTCAGAAGATTCACATGTAATACATTTTCTTCTAAATAGTATTATTTTGTATTGCAATCTATTTATTATATTATTGTAAATACTCCTTGAGCAAAACAAAATTTTAATTAATGTTGTTTCATTTTGTGAGTGTAAGTAGGTAATAGTTTATATATAAAAAAAAAATATCCAGTAATTTTTCTGTGTTTAATTCGTAGCAGCTTATTATCCCCAAAGCCTTTTTTTACAAGTAGAAAACAAACATATAATCTGTCAGCAATTTTTAGGGTGAATGATGTTACCCCAGCAATTGAGTGTTGGACATTTTCTTATCAGAGAAGTGTTACATCATCAATAGGCTTTAGAAACATTTAGTTTACGCCCTTTGATTCGCTCACGGCGTCTTTCACCTGAACCACATAGCGGCTGGTTGCCGCTGTATGGCACTTGTAATTTTCTTTGCCATGTTTGAATATCGTGATAGCCTTTACTTAATTTTATAATTGGGATAAAACTGATTCTAGCTGAAATACATCAGCCAAGTCATGAAGCGATGGCGAGTAACATGTTATTTGCGCCACTTTGTGGTTGGAGAATTACTTGAGTGCTAAGTGTGCCACTCTTACTTGACTCGCTGTGGTATACATCTTGAATGAAGAGCAGGGTAACAGGAATTGATTGAGTGCACGCGGCAGTGAAGTCATGAAATTCATTACCATCTTTTATACATTTTATAGAAGATAAATGTCATTTCTTTCAAAACTTGATTTTAAACTTTTCTGGTGCAGAATTTTTTAATTAAACTATCTGCTGCAGTGTGTAGTACGCAAACCAAAAATTCGAAACCTTTTCAACACATAATCAACAGGTTATATAGTACATGAAGAACAGTAGTGTTTTCTCTATTTTTCTATGTTCTGTATTACTGTTGCAATCAATTTCATAGTCATTTTTAGTTGTAAATACTGATTACATTTGCAGATAATAAAGGAAAAACTGCACGCAATAATGAGACCAAGTCATCAAAACTTAATCAATATTGGACAGCTGAAGAACAGAAACGTTTGGAAGAACTGTTGGTACAATTTCCACCAGAAGAAGTTGAAACCCGTCGTTGGGAAAAAATTGCAAATTGTCTTGAAAATCGCACTCCCATTCAAGTATGTCAATTGTATCATATTGTTACAAATTCTGTAAATAGTAATTATTGTAGGAACGTAACCTGTAAATAGTTTCCCGTAATGAATATACAACCCCTTTTTCATTCGGCTAAAGTATACGACCCCTATTTTCTTTCTTTTCATTGATAACGGTCTACTACTTTACAGAAGCGTGTGGAATATTTGAGAAATTTCTTTTCGGTGTATTTAAGCCGTTAGCGATGGATAAACAGTTAGTTTCGATTGAGAATTTGCGCTGAGTGTGGATTAGCTCTGTTTATAGCGAGGCATTTCGCTGTGTTGTTTTCGTATTTGGAAGTAAATACGTGTGTAAACGTTGAGTTTACGGTGTTGTGTGCTAATTGCTTAATTGCTGATGAATAATTTCGCAGTTGTTGAAGATCTTTCCTGTACATAGTGTAAATAAATTTCCTGTGTTTTTATCAAGAACTGTGTTTTCATTTCAAGAAAGCGGAAGTCGCACCGAATCCGGTACAATTTGGCGCCCAACAAGGGGCTTCTTCTGGACTTTCTTGGAGTAAGTGTGACTTTGGACATTTTTTCATAAAGACTTTTTTTGAATTAGGACTTTATTTTTTATGGTGATTACTCGCGCAATGGATGAACAATTAAAACAACTTCTTGACACAATCACCTCTGTGAAGAGTGATATGGCTACTAATCAAGAACAATTAAAAAGTGACTTGACTGCAAGTTTTACAGCTAATCAAGAACAATTAAAAAGTGACTTGACTGCAAGTTTTACAGCTAATCAAGAACAATTAAAAAATGATATGGCAGCTAATCAAGAACAATTAAAAAATGATATGGCAGCTAATCAAGAACAATTAAAGAATGATATGGCGGCTAATCAAAACCAATTGAAAAGTGATTTAACGGTGCTGAAAAATGACCTAGTTTCTAACCAAGAGGAAATTAAAAACGATCTTACTTCGGTAAAGACTGTGATGGAAAATAAATTTAATGAGATAGAGCATCGAGTTGATGCTATTGAAGGAAAGTTTGAGGCAGTTGAAGGCCGATTCATCGCAGTGGAAAACAACATCGAAGAGAAATTTGAAGAAAAATTAAGTTCCGTTAAAAGGCCGATGCAATGCTGTAGAAAATAAACTGGAAGAAGAAGATAGAAAATTTCATCAACTTAAAGAAGACATCTTTAAAGACCTGGAAAGGAGATTGGCGACCGTGGAAAGCAGCTCTGTACAGTTTGGCGCTCCCACATCGGTTGCTCGACCGTCCATTAAACTTGCCACCTTTGATGGGAAAACTTCGTGGCAGGTTTACAAAACTCAGTTCATGATAGTGGCGGAAGCGAACGGATGGGACTCTGCTACCAAGGCCTGCCATCTTGCAGCATCCCTGAGAGGTGATGCAGCGGACATTCTTCAGACCCTTCCGGACGGCCAGCGCCTGGATTTCGCCGCCCTCACATCTGCGTTGGAGCTTCGCTTCGGTGAGAAGTGCCAGAAAGATTTCAGCCGACTCCAGTTGAAGTCCCGTTTCCAGAAAACCGGGGAAACCCTGCAAGAGCTCGCGGCGGACATCGAGAGACTGTCTCATCTTGCTTTTTGCGACTGTCCTGTGGATGTTCGGGACAACCTGGCACTCAACTACTACATCGACGGGGTTCGAGATCCGGAAATCCAGAAAGCTCTACGGATGGCGGATGTCAAAGACCTGAGTTCTGCTGTTGTGTATGCGATGAAGTTGGAGGCCGCCCAGCAAGCAACCCGCAAAGATCGCCATTCAGTCCGTGGCGTGAAAACTGATGAGTCTGATCCGGTTTCGTCACGCTTTGCTGAACTGGAAAAGCAAATAAAAGAAATTGCAGGAATCCTCAAAAGGACTTCGGCTCCCAAGTACCAAAATGGACAATCACTTAAGTGCTGGAAATGTGGCGGCGAGGGTCACTTACGAAGAAACTGTGAAGCTCGCCAAGAAACCAGAGGGAAGAGCACCTCTCCCTCCCAGGTCCAGGAAAACTAAGCCATGGCAATCTCGCGGGGCGGAGGTCGCCAAATTGGAATGAGCCCCATCTTAAAGTTTTCCAGATTTCATCGACGAGTGGCGGCAGTAATGGACTGTTTGTTTACGCATACGTGAACGGGTTTCCCTGCGAACTGATTATTGACACTGGAGCCAATGTTACAATCATTAGAACAGATGTGGCTCGTCAATTTGGACTCAACATTCTATGGACGCCGCCCTGTGTTACCCTCCAAACCGTGACAGGTGACAAGATCGAGATTGAAGGTAAAGTAAACTTAGAAATTGTGTTTGGAAATGCCACTTACCATCATACGGCATTCGTTGCTGCTATCACAGACCCCTTCATTCTCGGATTGGACTTTTTAAAGAAGTATGACTTCAACCTCGACTTCAAGACTAACGAGCTGCACTCGACGAGAGAAGACATAGCCGTCTTTCCCGCAGAAAGTGATGTAAAATCCGCTCATCAAATAATTGCCCAAACAGATTTATCAATTCCCTCAAGGTCAGAATCATTAATACCCGGCTCCATTGAAGAAAGCAATAGTTTTCGATTTGGACTCATTGAATCCCCCAACTTAAGCAATAACCCAAAAGGAGTGCTGGTAGCATCTACGCTTGTGGACCTTTCTAAAGATGTAATTCCTGTGAGAGTCGCCAACGTGAGTGAAAGGTCAAGGAATATCCGGAAAGGTGAAGTGTTAGCAACTTGTACTCCAGTAAACTGCATCATTAGAAGAATCAATTCCCCCGAGACTGTGTCTTCTGAGTCCTTGACATCGAAGTTAATTGGGAGTGCACCATTAACGAAAGATCAAAGAACTGCTGCGGAACAATTGGTGGACGACTTCAAGCATCTGTTTTCATCTACATCGGAGGATGTGGGCCGGACGAGTTTAACGCAGCATAGGATCTACACTGGAGAACACCCCCCTATTAAACAGCATCCAAGACGACTACCGTTCACCAAGAAGGAAGAGGTTGAGACCCTCCTGAAAGAGATGAAGGAGAATGATGTAATCGAACCCTCATCCAGTCCTTGGGCCTCTCCCATCGTCTTGGTCCGAAAGAAAGATGGCTCCACCAGATTTTGTGTCGATTACCGACGACTGAATGAAATCACCAAGAAAGACAGTTACCCTCTTCCACGGATAGACGACACCTTAGACACTCTTTCCGGACACAAGTGGTTTTCAACCCTGGACTTGAGGAGCGGCTACTGGCAGGTTGAGATACACCCTGATGACCGAGAGAAGACAGCGTTTACAACTGGACAAGGCTTATGGCAGTTTAAAGTGATGCCCTTCGGCCTCTGCAATGCACCAGCTACGTTCGAGCGTCTTATGGAGACAGTGTTAAGAGGACTTTCCTACGAATCCTGTCTTGTCTACTTAGACGATATCATCATCGTGGGACGCAGTTTCGAAGAACATCTGGCAAACCTTAGGAAGGTGCTGCAAAAGCTTAAGGAAGCCAATTTGAAGTTAAGCCCGTCCAAATGTAATTTGTTCCGCCGGGAAGTGAACTACCTTGGTCACATCATCTCTTCTGAAGGTGTACAAACCGATCCAGAAAAGGTATCTGCGGTCAAAAGTTGGAGTCGTCCCGAAAACATCCATCAGCTGCGAAGTTTCCTGGGGCTCTGCACGTACTACAGGAAGTTTGTAAAGGGTTTTTCCAACATCGCACGACCTTTGCATAAGCTGACGGAGAGTAAGCAAAAGTTTGAATGGTCCAAAGAATGCGAAGATGCATTTCTACGACTGAAGGAGGCTTTAACATCAACGCCTATCCTCGCCTATCCTCAGCCTGAAAAATCCTTTATCCTGGACACTGATGCGAGCAACGAGGGCATCGGAGCTGTTTTATCCCAAGAAATTGACGGAAATGAACATGTCATCGCTTACTGGAGCAAATGCTTATCAAAGTCGGAGCGAAATTACTGCGTCACCAGAAAGGAGTTACTGGCCATAGTGAAAGCTGTAGAACACTTCCATCATTACCTCTACGGCCGAAAATTTCTGCTTCGGACAGATCATGCCTCATTAACTTGGCTTTTGAACTTCAAAAATCCGGAAGGTCAGATAGCCAGATGGATACAGCGGCTCCAGGAATATGACATGGAGATCAAGCATCGAAAAGGGTTATTTCACGGTAATGCTGACACTTTATCAAGGAGACCCTGTCCTGAGAACTGCCACTATTGTTCCCGAATCGAGAAACAGTATGGAACGACTAGCCCTACTGCCTATCAGGTGACAGTGACTTCAACATCATCAGAACCTGATCCATGGAGTGACGACCAAGTTCGAAAAGATCAACTTGAAGACCCCGACATAAAACCAATTTTGGAATTCATGGAGAGTGACAGTCGGCGACCTAGCTGGCAGGACGTTTCCATCCTCAGTCCTGCAACAAAAAGATACTGGGCTTTATGGAACTCGCTCCATTTACGGAACGGCGTGCTACACCGAAAATGGGAATCTGACGACGGCAAAACGTCTAGGTGGCAGTTACTACTTCCCCGATCAAGGATTTCAGATGTTTTGAAAGAAATACATAGTAGTGCGACTGGAGGACATTTTGGTGTCTTGAAAACCCTCAATAAAGTTCGGGAGCGCTTCTTCTGGAGCAAGGCGAAGGATGACGTGGAGAAGTGGTGCCATTCTTGTGACGCCTGTGCTGCTCGTAAAGGACCGAAGAAGAGAAGCAGAGGGAAGCTACATCTGTACAACGTTGGAGCTCCTTTCGAACAAATTGGGATCGACATCCTGGGTCCTCTACCAAGAACTGCTGATGGGAACAAATACATTCTTGTTTCCATCGACTACTTCACCAAATGGCCGGAAGCATATCCCATTCCAGATCAAGAGGCTACTACCGTAGCAGAGACTCTAGTCCAACATTGTATCTCGAGATACGGAACACCTTTGCAGATTCATTCCAATCAAGGGAGGAATTTCATCTCTGCTGTGTTTAAGGGCCTATGTCAAATTTTCGGAATTGAGAAAACTAGGACAACACCACTACACCCACAATCGGACGGCATGGTGGAGAGATTTAACCGCACAATCCTGAATAATCTCTCACTTATGGTATCCAAAAATCAACAGGATTGGGACAAGAAGCTACCTTTGTTCCTGCTGGCCTACCTCAGTGCTGTCCACGAGACTACCGGATATGCCCCATCTCAGATGCTCTTCGGACGAGAGCTTCGGCTACCTTGTGATCTCGTCTTCGGTCGTCCTCCGGATGCGCCTGCATCGCCTGAGGAGTACATCCAGGATCTCCAGGCCCGGTTGGAAGACGTTCATAACTTCGCACGAGAGCGAATCAACATCGCGGCGGAGAAGATGAAGACCCGATACGACACAAGGTCTACTGGACATGAATTCAACGAAGGCGACAAGGTTTGGTTATGGAATCCCATCCGACGGAAAGATCTTTCACCCAAATTGCAGTCGCATTGGGATGGACCCTACAAAGTCGTTAACCGACTAAATGACGTCGTAGTGAGGATCCAAAAATCACCTAATGCAAAACCTAGGGTTGTACATTATGATCGGTTAGCCCCATACTATGGCCATAGTTCATGAGTATTACGTAAACAACCATGGTTGATAACATAAAAGTTGTAGATAATTTTTGCTTTTAATGTTTAGTAATATTTCTTGTTATTATTGTGTTTTCTGTATCTGTTAGTTATTAATCAATGTGTATATTTGTAAACTTGTGATAGAATTTGGCACCCTTTCTGGGGATTGTACTGCCCGGGACGTGCAGTCCTTAGGAAGGGGGCAATGTTACAAATTCTGTAAATAGTAATTATTGTAGGAACGTAACCTGTAAATAGTTTCCCGTAATGAATATACAACCCCTTTTTCATTCGGCTAAAGTATACGACCCCTATTTTCTTTCTTTTCATTGATAACGGTCTACTACTTTACAGAAGCGTGTGGAATATTTGAGAAATTTCTTTTCGGTGTATTTAAGCCGTTAGCGATGGATAAACAGTTAGTTTCGATTGAGAATTTGCGCTGAGTGTGGATTAGCTCTGTTTATAGCGAGGCATTTCGCTGTGTTGTTTTCGTATTTGGAAGTAAATACGTGTGTAAACGTTGAGTTTACGGTGTTGTGTGCTAATTGCTTAATTGCTGATGAATAATTTCGCAGTTGTTGAAGATCTTTCCTGTACATAGTGTAAATAAATTTCCTGTGTTTTTATCAAGAACTGTGTTTTCATTTCAAGAAAGCGGAAGTCGCACCGAATCCGGTACAATATGATTCTTAAAAAATAATGGCACAAATCTAATATGTATGCTTCTCGCATACTTTTCTGTTCGCTCCAAAAAGTATTGCCAAGAATGGGATGTTCAACATCTTTACTTAAACAATTGCACATGTTGTACTTCCTTCTTAGCAATGTTTTGTATACTTTTTTCTACATCTAATATATATATAGGAGAATTGGATTCATGAAAATCTTCAAATTTCCACGGTTTTCAGCTGTGCTGAGTCCGCTTTGACCATTTTGAAATGTCTGTATGCATGTGACTGGTTTTTAATGGCCGCTCTTGAGGGAAAACTACTGTATGAAATTGAACAAAATTTGGTATACATATCTACCCCATGTAAATTGGTGCCCATTAGTTTTTGGCGGCAATTCGTCCATAGAAGTGAAGCAATCGGAATGTTTTCTCCATTATGTGTGCCTGTTATATCACTGGAAGTGTTGGGCATAATCATACAAAATTTGGTCCATATGTTGATCCTAAAGGGTACAGGTGTTGACTTAGTTTTGGTGCAAATAGTTTAAAAGGGTGTTAAGCAATTGAACGTTGTTTCTCGATAATTCAGAATTAAAGAAAAATTAACACAACAGATAGACCTTAGAGGGTTCAAGATTGATTTTGGGCGCCACAGTAACAATAGTGTGTATTAAAAGCACAGCAAAAAGAAACATCACAAATTCTGCTAAAATACCAAAACTATATACTATATTTTACCTACTATATACTGCACAAGTGTGAAATACCAAAGTTTATTTCATCGCAATTGTGTGCATCAAATGATACACATTTCTGTCACGTAATTTCTTTTAAAATACTATAAAAAGTAATAAAGCCTAACAGTATTGTTGCCTGCATAAATTTTGTTTTAAATATTTTATTTTAGTAATTTATACTTTCAAAAAATTTTTGGCAGTCCAGTTTTTGATTTTACTTGGCCTGGGCCTGGATCACAGTCTGCCAGTTGCCGAACTCTTTGCTATATATTAATTAGTTATAGCCATTGAATGATCCTAAACTTTGCAAGTTGAAACGAAAATAGTCAAAATTAATGAGTTGCAAAAATGTGTAAGATAAAAAGCTGTTTTGCACCAAATTCAAGGGATTCATGTAAAATTTAACTAATAATTTGCTTAGCTTGCTTTATATATTGTTAACTTTTCTTCATTATCCCTTTCTTTCTTTCTTTTTTTTCTTTTTTGAGCGAGAAACATGTAAAGGAGTGAAAACTAGAGCTATGTTGCTTACTGGCTGAGTTTTTTTTTTTTTTTTTTTTTTTTGAGGGAGTGAGAGATGAAGACAGTATGTCGAAATTCGAGTTTCTTGGCTTTTGTACTACTTAAGCTTGAACGTTTTTATTTTTCATTATCGGTAAAATCCGAAGAAAGATGCTTTATAGAAAATCAAATGATTATTTCATGCCCAACTGTACTGAAAACATTGAAGTTGGGAGTATATAAAGCAATGTTAGAAATCAGAAAGTAATCCTACTAGGCCTTCGGACTAATCGTACTGTTGCACAAACATCATCACTGGGCCACTTTAAATTTAACTCTAAATAATAGTTGTACGTAAACTTTTTTACATAAAGCTATTTAAAGAAAAAAACTAATTGTAAAAGAAGTCAACTGATGGTTTGGCTATTAAATAGCCAAACTTGGGCTATGCTGATACTTGTGAATTTTTTCTAGTTAAGAGTGATTAAAAAGTAGCCAGCGGTTGGTGGTCCTGCGGACCATAGATTACTTTTTTATGGTGATCTGAGGCAGGTTTCACTGGTCTGGGACCAGCAGTTATTTTGAATGCTGTAAAGCATTACTGTCTAGTGATCATATGGGACATTGTTTCAAAGATGGGAAATCCTGCATTACAACTACAGATGCTCATTGGCTGATTTGTACATTCAGAGTCTGCCTTCAGAGGGCCCTTTGCCTATCATTATTGAAGAGTTTTTGGGAAACATGTTATATTTTTAATAATTGTTAATAAGTACTCATCTCCATTTATTAAGATATTGGGGGATTTGAAGACTTTAATATTTTATATAGCCATTTTCATGTGATAAAGGTGTTTTAAAATTTTCAAGATTTTGCTATTAATAAATGTTTATATTCTTTCAGGTTGCCAGTAGAGTTCAGAAATACTTTATAAAATTAATGAAAGCTGGAATTCCTATACCCGGAAGAATGCCTAGCATAGCATATCTTCGAAAGGTAAAGTCATAAATATAGTTATATGAATGCACTCTAATCATTTAACATGTTCAGTGTTTGGACTATCGGTATTTTGATAAGGCAAATATTTAAAGGGTTGGTACGTTTTACAGCCCTATAGCAAAATGCTTTGCAGTGTTCTAAAAAAAAGGTTTTGCAGTGTTTGAACAGTGGATGAGCATAATGCTTGTTTGTGATAAACATGTAATAATAAAATACATGCAATCCATATTATTTTTTCTTCATAACAGAAATATACATAGAATTTTTACTATTAAACAAGAAGCCTTTCTATATCATTACTACCAGCTGTTTTTGTTCAAAATGTAAAAAATTGTAAAAATCAGTCAAAATCATTCAAAGGTTAATTTTGAGTAGAATGTGTTTCCCTTTAGAAAATAGAGTTTCAGTAAAGACCTCATTAAATGTAGAAAAATATTTAAACCCCACTCCAACCTAAAGACAAAAAGAACTTTATAAAAATACGTATTACAAAATTATTTTTAAAAGTAACACTTCAAAGATTACTCCTTTCCTGGGATCCAAACTCATTTGTACCAAATTTCACAGCTTAAGGTCCTCTTAATTCTAGTAAAACGGCCGTTTTGTATGTTTGAAAAGTCTTTTTCAAATTTTTGGTCTTGTAATGTTTTGCTCTTTAGCTCCAGGCTTGAATTGAGCCTAGGACATTTGTTACATTGGAAACCCTTATGTCTGCTACACTAATTAATTGATAAAATTGGAACTAGCTCTATCTGATGCAGAAAAAACAGCTCTTTTGAGTGACATAGGATGGTAAGGTGTGTATTAAATTTTTTATCCCTTCAATAGGCAATTGTAACATTTTGCTTAAAAAATGAAATTTGAAAAAAAAAAAAGGTGAAAACTTCTAGATCTCGAATAATTTTGTAAAAAATTTCAATATTTTGGACACTGTGGGGTCTCTCTGGACTTATAATTTTTCCTAAAAAACCAGTTTATTGTTTCGAAGCAACTCAAGGAATGTTTCCAACAATTTCTCACACCCTTCATAATTTCTCTTGGGGGTTAGAATAGGAGGGATTCGGTGAAGCTTATCTACTGTCATTTTCCATTCTTAGAGCCTGAGGGTGTCAGAGCCTGGGGTGTCAGTTCTGAGCAGCCCAAAAAATCTCAATCTTTTCACCCCCTTACATCATTTTGTTGGACTTTTTGACACTATCTCGACCTCCGTAAAAAGGGAAGATGAACGGAAAACCCCTTTAGAGACACAAGGAATGGTGCAATCCTTTGTCCAACTTCTTTTGTTTCGGGGCGCTTGAAACTCGTTTGAAACCATTCTGCAACTTGGTAATCCAAATCTTTAAGTTTAGTTGTGGTAAATCACTACATTTTGCTACTTCACTAGAGCGTTCTTTTTTATTCTTCATTCTCTATAATTTTTGGCTCATTTAAAAAATTATATATATATATATATTTTATTGTATTAAGACTTCTTTTCAACTTTCATTACATGTTTCCACTTATTTTTAGCTATCGTGACTAATTTTTAGAATATTATTTTATTATGAGTATGACCTTCGTAATCTCAAAAACTCGATTTCTCAAATTTTTGTTTACCATCCCTTCGATTATGTGATATCAAGAGTATACTGTAGTATGGATTGCAGCCTGACATTTAATAAAGAACATGAATTTTTCACCATGCATCTCTTCAATCCTTTGAACAGCAAGATAAAGCGCCAAAATTTCTGCATCAAAGTTGTCTGAATTCGAACTCAATGGTTGTTTAATTTGAAAAAAATTGGGAGAAGATGCCGGAGCCCGCTCTTCCAAAGCTTCCCTCAGCCAATCCATGGATGTAAATGTGTACCCGCTTATGATCTGAGTACCTTACGTAAATTGTGGCAAAGAGGATAATTTGAGTTCTGCTAGAGAAGACATTCCCTTCTGAGCAAAGAGGACAAGGTGGTAAACAGGGACTGCATATTTTATCATACCCTGTATATATCTTTACTAATAATAAAGCTGGAGGTCTCTCTGTCTGGATCTCTATCTGTCAGGATATCTGTGACGCACATGGTGCCTAGACCGTTTGCCCGATTTTCATGAAATTTGGCACAAAATTTGTTTGTAGCATGGGGGTGTGCACCTCAAAGCGATGTTTCGAAAATTCGATTTTGTTCTTTTTCTATTCCAATTTTAAGAACATTTTACCAAACAAATTATTATAACTAGGACGTGTAAATTACCAAATTATCATAACCATGGCTGCCACACTTTTTACCCCTCTTTTTGCAGCTGCATTTTAAAGTCCCTTCATCATTGATGCAGGATGGAGGCTTAAAGTTTGCCAAAGCGTTGGGGAAGGGAGTGTCACTCCGCTTCTGAGTTTACTCAGATCAGTGGGTGTAAAGTCAAGGGAAGCCTGTGAAAGAATGTTTATTTTCTTTCTGAAGCTAAAGCGAAAATGAAAATGGAAACGTGCTTTCTCCGCTGAAAAACGAGTTTCATGTTTCGCACAATGATTTTCTCTAATGAAACATTGATTTGAACTAAAAGGCGAAAATTATATAAATGAATGTGAATCTCTCACTCTATGCCTCAAAAAAGGTCTTATTCTTCTTAGAACAAAAAAACTGGCCCATCTGCTAAAGTTCAAAAGTTAACTGTTTTTTTTTTTTTTTTTTCAAAAAATAACTAAATAAATTATTCAATCTGTTGATTTCAACCATTCTTATATTATTCTGGAAAATTTTGTTAAAGTTTTTATCACAATGCATCTTATAGCTAAGAATATCATACCTCAATTTTTTTTAATTACTTTTTTTTTTGTATGAAATATGAACTACTTATGTAACATGAACTATACAATCTGAAGCTTTTTTTCTGCAGTAACAAATAGTAAGTTTTTTTTATTATATTTTATTAATAGGTTCTTTTTCTACTTTTACCTCCTAAAAATCTTGCAACAATGATATGTTATTTTTTTATTTAGGTTTTAATTTTTACTCAATCTTACAATTTGGTTTTACTATATAGTTACAACATTAAAAATTAGCATTATATATGTCTAAAACATCAAACTAAGCACTAACATTTTGGTGTCGCAAAATGAAGCCACATGCTTTTTAGTCCTGGCCAATTTTTAGAGTGGCACCCATGCATAACGTGGAACCCTAACATGGGCGAGCAAATTGGCAAGAAATTCTCCATCCATTATTTGTAAATATACAGGCATACCTTTTAAATGTTTTCTATTACGGGCAAAGCCGTGTGGGTACCACTAGTATGTAATATAGTAGGTCTGAAAGAGAGGCTCCTGCTACTCAGAGTGTTCATAAGGTCAGTAATTTTCTGGAACTCTGATAAAAAAGTACGTTGTGTTTTAAGTCTTAGAGCAGCAGGGTGATAATTAGTCCATAAACCTTCTTTATGCAATAGTATTTCCCCGCGAGCCAAAGAAGCATCGAGTCTATTGTCATGTAAACAGGCAACACCGGTCTGTAATTCCAGTGCAAGTTGTTGAGAAAGATCCCCCAGTAATAAGTCAGAAGGGCTGTTCACTTATCGGCCGTCCATCCCCGTTTTTCGACGTGACGGACTGCCGACAAAAGCAGCGTAGCTTTCACATAAGGTCGCCGTACATTAATCATGTGACTGAATTCACCCGCTTGAGAGAAGAGAGCGCTGCTTAGCGGAAACCAATGAAATGCCATCTACGTTTGACGGCTGTCAGATATCAAGGTTCTTCCCTTCGAAACCGGTCCCGTCCAAGATGGCTTGCTGTCATGGCAACCAGCAAAGAAAACCTGTTTTGGGAGGAAAGAAACGTGATGGACGGAACGGACGGCCGATATGTGAACAGGCACTGAGGGCACTATTTTGAGCAACATCAATTCTCGACAAACTACTATCGGAGGCAGTAATTAAAACCTCAGACCCATTGTCAAAGATCGGTCGAATGTATGAATTGAAGGCCATAATCAAAGCGTCTTGTGAAGTGCCGCATTTTACACCAGCAAGTGTCTTTAGTAAAGCAAGTCATCCAGTAGTGTTTTCAAACACGTTTGAGGCCTGTTAAATCTACTTTAGTTTTGTATCCAGAGCAATACCTAAATAATTTGCACAATTGTTTCTTTGAAGACACGTCTCTATATTTTAGATTATTTTGGTGGTGTTTGGTACTCTAAGTAAAAAGCTCACAATTAATCTTGTCTATATTCACAGAAAATCCATTATCTTTAGTCCAGTGTGATAAAATGTCTAGTGCAGCATTTACAGTATTTTCAATAGTCTGAAAGTCAGATCTAGTATTCCAAATGATCAGATCGTCAGCATACAGGAGAACCTGTACATCCAGACAAGCATTTGAGATGATAAAAATAAGGTCAAGTTGGTTAAAGACCTTATCTTTTAATATATAGATCTTTTATTTTAATATATAGCAATAAAACCGTAAGAATGTTTTGTACTTTTTTTGAAAGAACTGCACAATTAATATAGCAATTTTTTTCAAAATCTAATTTATCTGAAACTGTGAAAAATCATTTTTTCTAGCCTCGTCGTAATATTATTCGCCAACAACCAAGCACATTTTTGGTATCACATACTCCACCTGTTTATATGCCAGATGTAGATGAGGACTATAATTATAACTATTCTCAGCCTCAAAGTGCAGATGAAAATTCCATGGAATCGAAAGTCGAACAGCTCTCCGTAAGTAATTTACAATTGATTATGGTCCTAACCCTTCCAGCGGCAGTGCCATGCCCACTCAGTATTACACTCCATACACTAGCTCAAGCATACATGGACTTCCTGCTAGGAGGGTTGTTTTCTTAAACATAAAATTTTTTACTGTAGCATAAAATTGTTTTTAATTGAATTGGTTTCTATTCAAAGGATGATGATGAGATTGGCTTCGAACATCGTAATACTGCAGAATTTCAGGAATTAATGATGTTGAAGAAAGTTTTAAAGGAAAAGTTGAAATCATGTGGCTTAGCTCAACATGTGGGTTACAAGGTAAAAAACTTTTCTGAACATTTCATTTCTTAATATGATATTTATGTTATTTATTGTACTATTGATTGAATAATTCTTTTGTTTATAGTGTTGTCGCTGCAAAAGTGAACCAATAATTGGAATAAGATGGCATTGTACAGAATGCAAGCCTCCACAAACTATTGACTTTTGTGATGATTGTGTTGAATGGTATGTAGTATTTTACTATTTAATTTTTTTATGTAACTTAATTCTTCAAATTTTAATGTTTGTGTTATTTTATTCTTGTGTAAATTTCATTATATCAGATACATCAAAACTTTCTATCAGAGTAGGTCCACAAGTAGTGGAATTTTGCTTTGAATGTTGTCATTTTGTTGTAAAATTTTTTTGTCTCATTTTCCTTAACTGTCCCTTTCAAGCTTTTTTTTTTTAGATGTAAGTACTGAACTCGTTAGAGATGTATCTGTGATCTTTAAATTAAATTCCACTGATCTTTAAAACTATAAGTATCATATTTCCTTCGATTTGAATCTCACGCTCAGAAATATACAGGGTGTCCGAAAAGTGTCCTTGAGACATTTTAAAAAGTCATAAAACAGCAACAAATTGTCATATGAATAGGCGGTTTGTGCCATAATACTTCACAGGTTTTAGAATATTTTATGACATTATAAAGGGGGGGGGGGGGAGTGAAATTATACATATATAAATAATTTACATTGACAGTTCTATCATCACAGTAAGAAAAACAATTGTAATGTGAGGTGTTTAATCATTTTATTAAACAGAGAGAAGTACTTATCATGAGTTCCTGCGTGGATAATATGCAGGAAATACGGTGCATACAGAGTTAACAAATTTCTGAGCCATTATTTTGTGTATCTATTTCTAAAATTATCCACTACATTAAGTTCATGAAATGAAGCTTATCGATGAATATTGAGAATTTAATATTGTTTCTGCCTAAGCATAGCACATATCGTCGCCTCAGAGCAACAGTAAGGTGTTTAATCCATGAAATAACACTAAGATATCTTACGGTTGCTCTGAGGCGAGGATATCTACTAATTCCATGCTTACCAGAATTAGGGGAAAAATCTTTACATTAAAATTAATCTTTGTCCAGTAACCCTAAAAAGTTGTGAGTAGGTCTGAAAAAGAAAGTTTGCCGTAGTCCATTAAAAATAAAGATTTTTTTCTTTTTGCATATCTCTATGCTAAGGAGCTAAACACATCAATTTTCCTTTTAATTATTTTGAATAAAATACTTTTTTGCTAAGATGTCCTTTTTTTCTGTGAAAAAATCCTACATTTTGACTACCAAAATCCACCGATCCCTGGTACTGAATTTTTTAAAAAAGCTGTAGGTAGTATTCAGCATCAAATACTGTTATGAGGCACAAAATCAGTGATTAATGAGGGCGAGAGAAACATAAAATAATACAGTATGGTACATACAGAAGTTTTAATAAAATTCAGTGCTATAATAGTACTGTACAGTCGATACAGTAATTATATTTATAACTTGAAAAGAGAACATGATAAGATTGTTATCAGTTTTCTCCTGACAGTGCATGCACATCAGGCAATTTGTGTGAAAAAGAAGAAGAAAAATAACAAGTTGACCTTCTGTTTTCTCAGATCTAATTTGTATCCACTAACAAAGCAATGTTTAGGTTGTGGGAGCTTCCGCTTTCATTGATGCTAAAGGGATGAAAGTCTATTAACAAAACCAATATTTAGTAGCCAATAAGGAGAGAATTACAGTGTTGCAAGGGAGCGAGGAATTTGTGTTAGCTCTAAAATTCGTTACTCTTTAAAAAACTCACGTTATTGTCATTTTGCCCAAGTTGAATCGTATTGTAGCGTGAGTCCACTGTATTCCTTTTTGAAACTATTTCTTTATTGGTATAATTAGTTTGCATTAATTGTTGAACGACTTTTTAGCTTTTGTGTTGTTCAAGTACAAAATCAAATGATGTTAAGCAATTATTCCTATTGGTTTATATTCATGTTTCATACTAAAAATATATACATCAGAGCTTTTAGTGATTAATTATAATTGTTGATTTTATTATGAGTTCTGAAATCTTAGTTATAAGTTAATACATAGAGGCAATGCCAAATGAATTTCACTCTCCCACTTGAAAATATTTGTTTTCATCTGCAATGCATTCAAAAATATGCACAATACACTAAGGAGCCAAAACATTATGACCAACCTAATGTTTTCAAAGATTTCGTCTGAATGACGTGGGGACCAAATGATGAAGTGGGGTTGGTATGTAACTAGGACTGGAGAAGGTCAGGCTTCATTCAAGCCCTTTCTTTTGCCAATTATGGGAAAGGATAACAATCTCAGCGAATTTGATAGAGGGCAGATTGTGATGGCTCGGAGACTAGAAACGAGTATCTCAGAAACTGCAAGACTGGTAGATTGTTCACGATCTGTTGTTGCTAGTACTTATGCAAAATAGAAAAAGGACGGTGAAACCACTAGTAGGAGTAAAGGTGTTGGACGGTCACGCCTCATCAAAGATAAGGGACATCAGAGACTTGACCGCTTGGTGAAGCAAAATCGGAAGCAGACAGTTAATCAACTGACAGCTCAATACAATGCAGTTGCGAGCGAAAGTGTTTCCAAACACACAGTTCAGCGGACACTGTTGGATATGGGACTGTGCAGCAGACATCCCACTCGTGTGCCTCTATTGACCAATCGTCTTCGCCAACTATGCCTACATTTGGTCCGAGAACACCGAGACTGGTATTTGTATGACTGGAAGAGAGTTGTCTGGTCCGATGAATCGCGATTTCTCGTTCATCAAATGGATGATCGTGTCAGGGTTCACTGTCTTATGGGCAAACAGTTGCTCCCGTCTTGTACCATTGATCCTAAACAGGCTAGTGGTGGCGGTATTTTGGTTTGGAGGACTTTTTCCTGGCATGCTCTGGGACCCTTAGTTGTGGTAGAACATACCATGAAGGCTGTGGACTATCTGAAATTGTGGCAAAGATGAGGTACACCCGTACGTCTTCCCTACTGGAAATAGCATCTTTCAGCAGGACAATACCCCATGTCCCAAGGCTATAATTGTGCTGGAGTGGTTCCAGCGGCATGTTTAGGTATTTTAATTAATGCCCTGGCCACCAAATTCACCGGGTTTAAATGTTATAGAGCGCATTTGGGATTTCACTGAAAGGAAGTTCAGAGCTGAAACACGATCATGTCTTAATATTTCAACTATGCATGATCGCTGCATTAACATTTGATACAATTTTTCTCCAGGAGTCTACCAAGATCTTGTGGCATCTGTGCCGAGGCGAGTCACAACTGTTTTGAAAGCCAAAGGTGGCAAATGCATTCTTGACTGGGTGGTCATAATGTTTCGGCTCATCAGTCTATATTTTTAAAAAGAATAGTCTTTTAAAAGATCAATATTTTTTGGTCAATGTATCTATACCACCGATGTTTTATTATTGACTAGCTGTGCCACCCGGCTTTGCACGGTCTACCTCGAAAAAAAAAGTTATGTCAAGTGACGTGTGTTCAAAAAATCAGACTTAAAGCTAAAAAATATAAAATTTCCCAACAAATCGTGGAAAAATAATCAAAAAGGAAAATTCTTAATTCCCCTGATTACAGAAAAAGCCTCAAAATAAAGCAAGAACTTTGTTCACAGTCGAGAAAAAAATGGCAACAGATCTTTCTTCTCAATGATTTTATTCATGCTAATTAAAACCTTTACTTAAAAATGCTTCTAACTTTTCTCCTGGTGATTTTAAAATCTGGAGGAAGTAAATCTACTTCAGGGGTATGTTTTGCGGGCTTTTGAATGAGAATGAAATCAAAACAATAGGATAACAATTTCGGGTAGAAAGGGCTATTTAATGCCTTTTTTCAGGTCCTAAAATTAAAATTTGAACTGTTCGGTACTTTTTTGGCGTTTGAAAAATCCCTTATGTTCCGTCTCAGGTGTCCAAGTATCTCCTGCCAAATAGGTTTGAGATCTGACGTAAATTGGATTTGTGTAGGGAACATAAATATGTTTTATTTTTATAAATGTTGCACCTAGTCTGAATGTAGACAGTAAACTTGGTTTTTAACATTCTCTTTAACCTTTCAGTTTTGATTACAGTAACCACCCGATTACCCGCGGCATTTCACTATTTCAAAAATAAAACATACAGATAAATACACACTTTTAACTTGAAGAGTTTATATAGTTTTAATGTGTGCGAATATTTTTGAATTTTGCAAGGTATTTCAGTCACTAGCATCGCTTTTAGCTCATTTTGCATTTTGACAGTACTATGTGCATGAACATAAAATGTTCCTTTTCAATTTTGTTATTCAATTCTTTTATGCTCTTGGTAGAGATTTTGAAACTAAATCACTTATTTTGAGTTATTTTTTACTAAAATTGCTTTTATTTACTTTGTTATTATGATCTTAAATATATTAAAATGTTCTGTATTTTTACCATAACAGTATGCATGAAGTTGGACAACATACGGCAGATCATCGTTTGGAAGCCATTCATAATGCTAGCACTGGCTTTCTTGATCGAGATTATATGCATTTCCTTGGAAGTGACTACAACTATCTGGACCCAAATTACATGCCAGCGACTTAAAAAGAAACAACTATGTACAAAATCAAGACAAATTTCAATTTTTTAAAACTCATTTATTTATATTTCAATACATCATCTGAATGCACAATATTTGTTCTGTAAATAAAAAAAACTTATTTATAAGTTGCATTTCACCCTCCTCTCAATGATGAGGATTATGTTAAATTCACCAAAGTGCAACATTTATGAATCTCCTTAAAATAGAAGCAACATTTCTAATAAATACATGAAAGAGAACTGTAATTTTTTAAAATGATAAAATCTTATTTTGCAAATCAACTTTTATTCTTTTAGTGTAGCCTCAATCTTCAACTTTTTTTCGAAATACCTGTTTAGCACTTCTTGAATGACTTTAGCATAAAACCACAATGATATTTTATGTATTTTCTAAGTAGAAAAATAAGCTTTCTTCATTGTTCTTGCTGTAGTTTATTGTAGATAGCCCCTAATAGAAAAGAAAATTATTTATTAAAATTTAAAATCCAAAAACTGAACTTATAATTTATTTTTTCAAGAGATTAAATATTAATGGCATTTTCCTTCTCTCCTGTAAGTTACAATTTTTTCTACGGCCGTCTCTTCACAAAAACATGAATGCCACTAATAAGGAAACAATATGAACTTTTTTTTATAAAGGAAAAAAAAACGAAACATCTGATACACATTGAGGACATCGAATTTCAGGTAGGAGTTGCATTATTCACAACTTAACCATTATCAAGATAAATGCAATTAAAATATAGCATATAATGGTATGTTTCAAAAGTGTCAGTCCTGAAATTTGGTGGCCTTTCCCAAATTCCCTAACTAGTTTAAATACAGTTGGCTCTCTGTTTAACGACACTCTAATGACTTTCTCTATTTAACGACGGCTTTTTTACGGTCCCAGATGGCCCACTATAGTGTTAAAAGCATTCTATTTAAGGACGATTTTTTGTGGTCCCTTGAAAGTTGTTAACCAGAAAGTCAACTGTATCTCCCAAGTTTATCAAAACAACAAAATCCCCCCAGTCGGAAAAAAATCTCTACAGTAAAGCGATGGCAAAAAAAAAAAAAAAAAAAAAACCTTTTCATATCCGAGTATAAAAATTACACGTGAGTAATCATTTTAAAACATAATTATTCAATTTTTCTTTGAACTTATATTTTTACTTAATGCAAGGAATGTTTATTATCTCTTATAAGGGAAAAGACTAATAGTCTCTTTTAAAACATAAAAATATATATTTTTTACTTGGGGGCAGGCCCGCACCAAGCCTGATTGGCGCCGTCGTGTAAATTTATTTTGAGCGCCTTTATGCAGTTGTGTTCAAGAAAAATATGTTCAACACCTGCAGTGAGGTTTTGTAGATAAATATAATGTAAGATAAAATACCTTAGGTATTTAATTTACTAAAAAAAACAATGTGTAGACATCTTGTGCTTTGTTAAAATGTACACTATAATATATTTATTGAAACATAAGGTTTTTTTTAAATAGCATTGAAAGCAAATTTATACATGCATATATTACATACATATTATAGTAAAAAAACTGATTCACACTATCAGCTAACAGTTAAGAAATAGTCACCGGAAAATAGTGATAGGGTGGGGCACTTAAAAATTGTATTTCCATATATTTTTCTTCAACTCTTCATCAACCTAAACAGGCAATTTTATTCGATCTTAAAGAAGAAAGGAGGAGAAAAATTCCGAGAACTTCTCCAGTATTTTCCGAAATTGATGTCTTATTTATCAGAAGCTAATGCTTCACATACATTGAGGACTACGTACATTGCGCCTTGCCTCCTGACATAAACAGGATAGGAAGCCATGAGAAGGAAAGAACACCCAGGGCACCGGCGAGAATTGAACCCGCAACCTCCGGCTTCGAAGACGAAGCTTCTACCACAGAGCCACGGAGGCCCATATTGATGTCTTAAAGACCGATTGTAGACCATACTTGTTGCAGTTAGGAAACATAATAGGGTTCAGTGAGTTTCTGATTGATTAAGCGTCATCTCCCAATGTTTTAAAATTAAACTCCTAAAAATGAAGATTTTAGACAATCATAATGGCATTAGAATAAAAAGATCAGAGGTTCGTCCTAATTTTTTTGAAATTGTCGTTGTAAAAACTCAATTTCCATCCTTCTTTGGTGATATGACAGGGTTTGGGAGCCCCTCCCCCAAACATTTTTTGAAATTAAAGACTTAAAAAAACAATTGTAGACCATTTCCTAGTAACATTTAGGGTTCCAGCAACTTTTCGAAATAAAAGCTCCAAAAACATTATCTTAGACTATCTTTAACGTTGTTAAAGCATGATGTGTTTAGGTGCTCTTCTCAAATTGAGGATGTAATGATTTGGGGGGGGGGGGGGCATCCAAGGCTTGGCATTTTGAAAAAAAAATTCATTTGGATACGGATTAAAAGGGGTGGGGGATGACAGAAAGATCACTGTGGTTTCATTTAAAAAATTTATTTTTAAAACTTTATTTTTAAAACTTTATTTTTAAAACAACTAAGATTTTCCCCCAACATTTTATAAGCTAAAGTGTGAAGATCTTAATACTAAAAATAAAACATTTCTACTTTTTCCTATTTAAGTGGTTAAAAATATCATAAAACATTTCAAGGGGAAAATACAGGAAGTTGAAATCTTCATAAATTGATTAATACTATTCATGAAATTTTTCATGTGCATTTAAATCACTTTCGAGTATCACCTTTGGTTTCAGTACGAGGCTCATCCCTCCCTTTTATTGACACTATGGATTAATTATATACATCTTAAACTGTTAAAGTAAAAAATATGAACCAACCAAATGTTGCTCAACATAGTAGTGGTACTCCCTACATTTTTTATTAAAAAAAATTAAATATAATTTGAAGAATACATTTAGACATGAACCAATCAAAAATTTTCCTCTGGTTTTCTGTATGTACCTGACAATTGGAACATTGGCATGTATTTAATTTTGAAATACAGTACAGTGTACATTTTTACTTCATATCTCGAAGTTACTTCGAGTGTAATCAAAATGGGAAATAGCAAATTTGCTGCGCCTCGTATGTTCAACCAGAGACACACCGAAAAAAACAATCACGGCTCCACTTTAGGAAGAAAAATACCAATTTACGCATTACTTAGCATCAAATGTTTTCAGTGGAAAAGCTTGTGCTTTTGAATAGCATGTTTGGACACAACAAGGCAATACTTTTCCCTTTTAGATGGGCAGCAAGACAGATTACTTGTTTCAATGAGCAGTATAATTTCACCATTTATACAATAAAAAGTTCAATTTTATTTTTTCGGTTGGAGATCCCCCCCCCCCCCCCCCATTTGGAACATTTTTTATCGGTAGAGCTTAGCGCCTTTTTGATTTTGGCGCTGTCATGCGCCACACATTACCTTGCACATAGGGACGGTGAGGCCTTGCTTGGGAGGAAAAATAAAAATCGTAGTCTCAATTTCCATATTTTGGGTTCTGCTGGAGTTTTGAACATTGAATTTCTGGTCTTATATCAGTTTAATTAATTGAATCTCTACTTACATTTTAAAATTCCTTTTTACACTTGAACAATTTTCACTTTTTCAATGTTGGTAGCTTTGACATTCTAGATCTTTCAGAAAAACCCACATAAGTATTTGATACACATATCTAGTGATTGGTTTCTGAGAAAACAAATGCAAACTTCATATCAATAAAATATACATCATGTGATAACATATTTTTTCCCCCTTTTCCACATTTGATTTCTAGAAAAATTTTATGCATATTGCTCTGGCCTGAGTGAATCTTCTTAATATATGGTGCTACCCTTGAGATAAGAAAGGTTGGGCCCCACTGGTGTAAGCTTACAACCACATATGCTTTAACAATCTATTGTGGTTTCATTTATTTAATGTTATAGCCAAAACTCGTAGAATGGGGTTCCGTCTTTTAACTAACACTACTGCTTGCTTTCAATTGTGATCTTCATTAAGAAACCATATCTTAATGACAAATTTCCAAAAACATGAGCTATCATATACTCAACACTTGAATGAATTTACTATAAACCAGGCACAAATTTGCAATGAAAATTGCATAGAAGTATTTTAGAGGTTAGAGATAAGTTTTAAATTGCTAAAAAATGCAACTTAATTGCAAATTTGCACCTAATACACATATAATAAATGAAAAAGGAAATACTTCATTAACCAAAGGATGGTTAGAGTAACTGTAAAATAAAATTATTTGGATGGAAATATTTTCAAAGATAAATGGGTGACAGAAAGAAAAGCATATTCAAAAATTTTTTTTCAAAATGACTTACGGAAGTTTCATCCTCATGAATACCCAACATGTGAAGAAGGAAACTAGAATGCAAATAAAACCCACGCAAATAAGCAGAATGCGGTTTAGTTTTGGAGTGTTGGGGTTATGCGTATGATCAAGGACTACAAATCCTAGGCCTCCTAACGTGAAGAGAAAACTTGATGCTAAACCTTCCATGATATATTGGCCATTGACTCGATAGGGCATGAAAGCAACCTGAAATCAAAACTTTTATTTTGTAATGTTATATTTTGAATTAAAAAACAGTTGACCTCAATTTCAACACCACCAAAGGGTGTGATGCATTTATCACATTAAAACGAAGGTCATGTTATAAATTAAGTTGATTTTAGAAATTTCAAAAATTGCTTCACATAAAAAATTTATGAATCATGTTTCTTATAATGGTCCAACCTCATTATGTTAATATTAATACGGCATGTTCCCTTTTAACCTGCAAAGATCTATACTTTTGCAACCGTTAGTCTTAGATGCATATACTTCCAATTCGATTACAACTTTTGATGGAAAATATAGTGGATAAGAAGGGTATAAAAATTCTATGTGTGCATAGAGTGTTTTTTCGAATTGGACGAGCTTTTGTAGTGTTTTTTTACATATCCTAGTAAAACATTTGCTTTTATTTTTCAGTAGCATTGAAAAATAAGTATTTTGTGTCTTGACTTCGACAGCCTGTCATTCTTCTGAAAGAGCGATAAGTTACTTTCCTCTTCTGTGTTCATTAAAATTTTCAACTCCAATTCATCCTTGAGTTTTGGTCAAAAGTTTTAAATTTTTTGTGTTGGAATTATTTTTTAATGTAGATTATTTTCCTAAGTATGAGTTAAGGAATCAAGGGTCTGTATAAAAAGTTGACTTTCATATTTTCTCACTAAACTATTTTTTTCCTTCAAACTTTCAATATCTTAACTTTGCACCTTATTTTGACCATATTTGCTATTGGAAATATCGATCCGAGACTAACTGTTACATAAATAGATGCCTTCAAGGTAAAACAGGGAAACACAATATGACTGAGGACCATTTCCATACTTATACATGGTGATTTCCCACTAAAATAAAATTTTCAGTATCAAAGTATCCTGTTTTGCACTTCTAATGATGTTAAATTTTTTACTTATTGCTACAGTAGACATTTTTTATTCATGGGGCAATATAAATGTTTACCATTTTTCTAACACTCTGCAGCAAACCCAAACAAATAAAAACAAACCATTTACAATGATCTGTTTTTTTTTTTATTATTATTTATTTTATTCATTCCCCCCCCCCCCCCCATTTTAGTCTGTCCCTACCAAAACCACTAATGTTCAAAGACTCATATTTTTTAATGAGTCTTTGCTCTGATGCTTTGGAAAAAGCACTGGTGGAGAATGGGTGGCTCACCTTGAAACATGGTACACATCAGGATTCCCCTACATTTAAAAATTGCTTTTTCAAGTTGTAGATACATGACATAATAATACTTCACATAATTTAATTCACTATGATTTGTAGTTATGAGGTTATTAAGATTTCTATTTTGAAAAGGTCAATTTTTAAGCCGCCGAAAAATAAAGTACTAGAGGCATTTGAAACAATGCGTCATGAACTTCAGCTCACAAAAAATGTTCCTGATGAAGTTTTTAGCTGAATCAATAATTGTAAAGATATGTTTAATGAACTTTTTTAAAATCTAGCTATTCAGCAACATTTTTTTTTTCTTTCTTGTCAAAGAATGCAACTAAGATGATTGTAATCTCTGTCTGGATTACTGTTTATTTGAAAGTAATAAACAATTTTTTCTTATTATTTCTTTTTTTAATCATTGGCTTTGGTACAGATGTGATATACCCCCCCCCCCCCCCCATTTGGCGACATCCGATTTTTTACACAAAATTGAAATATTTTTCTCGCCAATGAAGCGATAATTTTTTTAAGCATGGCATTCCTGGCTAAACTAACCAGTGTTTCGCAATCTTAGATCTGTTCAAACTTGTTTACTTGTTAAAGGTGGTGGTTCACGTTGGATTGATTCTTTTTTTCGTGCACTATACCTTATAGGAAAGCTTATTTTGTGTTGGTTTAAATTCAGTAGTTGTGTTTTGATGAATAAATATTAGAAAATGCCAGTTTCTTTAAACTTGAACGTTAAGAGTAAAATGCAACTTGGGGTGTGTCTCGGTAAGGCGCATTGTTTCATATGTTGTGTTTCAGACTCAGTGTGAGGATTTATACAATAAAAACTTAAGTATTTATTTTAGAATTAAAAAAAAAAACTCTCACTTCCAAAATTCTTCCGTTATTTTACTCTAAAAGTTAATTCTTATCGATGCCAAGAACTATTCAGGCATCTGTAAACGTGCGTCCTTTAGGTACTGAATTTCTGAAAATAAGTTGACTCTAGCATTTTATAAAAATATGAAGGTGTTATTTCATGTAGAATATAGTAGATATTTTTAGTAGTTATTTTGAAAGCGTTTTTGGATAGGAAATTAATGTAATGGTATTTTTGTATTGTTTATGTTTGGGATGTTCTGTCAAGATATTTTTACTTTTCATACATTGAAATTTGAGGTACAGATGTGATATACCCCCCCATTTGGCGACATTCGATTTTTTTGCACAAAATTAAAATATTTTTCTCGCCAATGAGGCGATGATTTTTTATGCATGGCATCCCTGGCCAAACTAACCTGTGTTTAGCAACCCGAAGGCAATCTTACAGATCTGTTCAACCTTGTTTACTTGGGTTGTTTGGGTTTCACGCAGGAGAGATACGTGGTGTTGTTTCGTGCAATATACCTTACAGGAATGCTTATTTTGTGTTAGTTTAAATTCAGTAGTTGTGTTTTGAAGTAAAAACATTAGAAAATGCCAGTTTCTTCAAACTTGAAGGTTAATTAAAAGTTAACTCCAACGTGGTGTGTATCTGTAACGTGCCATTGTCATATGATGTATTGTTTTAGACTGAGTGTGAATATTTATACCATATAAAAAGGTAAGTTCTTTATTTTAGAATTTAAAAAAAACCTCTCACTTCCAAAATTCTTTGTTTTTACAAATCCTTGAGGGGTTCTTGTAGTTTTTAACTTTATTTTTACTGTATGTAAATTAATTTTACAGAAATAGTACGTTTATTTTGTTCTAAAAGTTAATTCTTATCGATGCCACGAATTATTTAGACATTCTATTAAATCATTTCTATTTCCTTTAGGTACTGAATTTTATGTTAACAATTGAAAGTTCTTTCGGTTGTACTCTTAAAAATGCTGAATTTTATTAATAAATCTGCACAATAATGGTGCATATTTCACACTTAAAACTGTGTCATTATTGTACACTGAACGGAAGGAGCCACCCTTGGGTGTCTCCATAAAAATATACATAACTGTGACCATACTCCGACTGTAATGTATATTAACAGTCGGAGGGATAACGGACCGAGGTCCTGGCGAGCCAGAGGTCTCATAGTACTTTCGTAATGAGACCTCGGCTCGACCGAGGGCTCGTATCCCGGAGAAATGATGAAAAAAAAATTAATGCATTAATTTCGACTTGTAATTAATACAATAATTTATTTCATTGTATTTTAATATGTTTACAAAAAACCCCGGCCCTGTACATTTTTGAAGCGTATATTCGTGATGTTTTTTGTTGTGCTTTTATGTTGTTTTTATATATATTGTGTTCTGAAGTGCTTTGATCATGTTTTTTTATCTGATTTTTTCCTGTTGGCGCTAAAAAAGCATCGCTAAGAACGATGTATGACATATATCGTCATACATTGTTTTCTTGGCGACGCTTTCTTGGCGCCAACAGGAAAAAGTTGCCAAGGGTGGGGTATATCACATCAGTTCCAAATTTGAATAACTTAGAGTTTTTTTTCTCTGAAATAGTTATATTTTGGGGGTGTGTTCTGCTTTAAACATCACATTTTGAATTGCTTAGCTCCTTTTTTAGTAGAGTATAAGAATTGTTTTTGTTCGATGAAATGCACGCTGGAAAATAGCTTTTATTTCTATTGGTATATATTTCTTTGATGAACTGTGATAGTAATTTGTTAATTTAAGCATTTTAAATACCTACTAGTAATTTTTTTTTGTGTAAAAAAAATTTCTAGTTTCTGGTATTTTTGAAGCAAATATTCGCTATGTTTTTTGCTGTGGTTTTATGTTGTTTTTATATACAGTCGAGTCCCGACTTATGCGAGGGATGCGTTCCAAGACACCTCGCGTAAGTCAGAATTTCGCGTTGTGGAACAAGGTATGTCTAGTAATTTTTTATAAGCATACCCCATTGTTTCTGACGTTTGTAAACACCCCTAATATTGTTTCAAACCATTTATTAACTATATATTGCAGTATCTTTTACAAAGAACTGACTTTTTCTGTATTTTAGAAAAGGCGTTATTTTTTGACATAAAATTCTGTAATTTAGCACAAAATCAATGATTAATGGGGGAGATAAACTTAAAATAAAGCTGTATGGTACTCACAGTATGTACAAAACAGCATTATTATAGCACTTAACAGTATAGATGTAGTAAATATATTTATAATTTAAAAAATGAAGAAGGTTAATGCAGCGCAATTAGAATGTTATCAGAATGTATTTTATCAACGTTCATATGTAAAATGAAAGAAAAAAAAGTTAAGAATCGGAGCGGTTATTTGTATAAAGTAAAGCAAAATTTTGTTTAGACTAATACAATGGGTGAACTTCCGCTTTCAGTGATGCTAAAGGGATGAAAGTCTATTCACAAAACCAATATTTAGTGTCAACGAAGTCCATTCTAACTCTCCGCCGCTCTTTTCCGAAAAATTTCATGTTGCAGGCGAGTAATTTGGTCCGCACTAAAAAATTCATTACTCATGAAAAACTCGCGTTGTAGACATTTCGCGTAAGTCAGATCGCATTGTAGCGGGATCCGACTGTACATTGTTTTCTTAAGTGCTTTGATCATGTTTTTTGTAACTGAATTTTTCCTGTTGGCGCTAACAAAGCATCGCTAAGAACGATGTATGACATATGTCGTCATACATCGTGTTCTTGGGGATGCTTTCTTGGTATCAACAGGAAAAAGACGCCAAGGGTGGGGTATGTGACAAAAGTTCCATTGGCTTTCATATAATGAAATTTAAAAAAATAATTGGAAATAGAATTTAATCACTTCTATTCCGATTTACTCCAATTTAGTTCTGAAGGCCTCATTTATGAATGTAACATTTCATTGCTAAAATCTACTTTGTTCAGAGTTGAAGTCAATTAAGTTAAAATGGACTTGATCTTGATCCACTTTAGCTTTGATTGTCTCATAACAATACTGAAATTTCAAATAGTTGAACAATTATGTCAGGGGTGCCTACCAAAGTAGCAGACTGTCATTGAAATTTTTGCAGGGTCTTTTCACAGGTATTTTTCACTTGTTCTTTGGGGGGGGGGGGGGACCTTGGATTATAGGAACCAACTACTTCGGACAAGAAGCTTCACATATTTAAATCTTAAACAAAGTTCAATACTATATGCTATTCCAGGGTTGGTAAAAAAAACCGTTTTTTTTTTTTCAAAAAACAAAAAAAAAAACGGGTTTTTTTGGTTTAAACCAGGTTTTTTTGGTTTAAACCTGTTCTTTTTGGTTTAAATACTATTTGCGAGAAAAACAATTAATTTTTGGAAGGTAATTAAGGTTCCATGTAATTAACAGTTATTCAATAGTCACATTATTCCTAATTTCTTGATTAATTAAAGAGATAAGAACAAAATCTTGTAACTAAATTAAATAATTAAAATAGCTTTCTGCTTCCAACGAACAAAAGGGGGGGGAAAAACTAAGAATTATCTGCACCCAATAGTCATAAAGCAGCATAGGTGTATAGCCAATCAAAATCTTATGAGCACACAGAATCCAAAAAAAAAAAACGCCAATGGAGAGTGTCGTTTATATATGAAGATTTATATATTTCTCAATCAATTTTTACACATACATTTGCATTTTGTTCTGGGAATTTAAAAATTTGTCTTTTAATCTTGCTACATTATAATATAAGGAACTATTATGTATCATAATATGAAGTATAAACTTTTTTTTTAAATTTGATTCAAAAATATTATTTGTGTTCTCCTGCAGAACAAATCTTAATTTTTAGGTGCAAACAATTAAGTTAGACTGTTGATTACCTTACAAATGGGCAAAAATGTCACACCCCTGCAACAGGAGTGAGCAATATAATGGATTGCATCTACAATAAAAGATTCAGTCCTTAGTAAATCTTAACTAATCATGCAAATTAAGCATAATGATGGAAGTTGACTGAAATCTGCTTTATCTTACTAATATTATATATGCAAAAGTTTGTCTGTATGGATGTATGGATGTTTGTTACTCTTTCACGCAAAAACTACTGAACGGATTTTGATGAAACTTTACAATAATATAGCTTATGCTTTAGAATAACACATAGGGTAGTTTTCGTCCCGTTATGGGGGGCAAAACCCCCTTAGGGGGGCAATAAAACACAATTTTTGTATAAATTCTCTAATATTGGGATAAAAAAATACTTGCACATATTTACATTATATGTCCATCGAAAGCTCTGATTTTTCTGCTGAAGATGGCACCTGTTCGAAATTTCTAAGTAGAATAAAAAACGAGTTATGAGCTTTTTAGATCCATGTTCGAAGGCTTTCCTCAACTCAATACAGTATTTAGTGTATCATCTCAACTCCCTGTCGATAGCGACAATTGTTGTATTGTTGACTTTCTTTGCTTTTCGTGATTGTTCAAGGCTTTTCTCAAGTCAAATCTTGAAGTAAGATTTTTGCACAAGATTGGCAAATAATACATGATTTGGCTGATGATTTTCCATTTAAACGGAATTTTAATGTAATTAATGGTTTTTATTATTATTTATGCTGATTGAACACTTACTCATTATCCAAACAACCAGCAGATCGCCAAAATTTTTGCAGAAAGATTTCCGTAGCTGATGCATTTGGCAGTTTTTTCAACGTTGCTGTTTTTGAAGCCGAAGACTACGTCATAATGTTTCTCAGCTTTCACCATGTAAACAAAATATCGCCAATCAAAGAATTTTCAAAAGACTTTTTTTACTGTGTTAAATAATCCAGCAACTAAATTAGGCAAATCCATAAACAGCACAAAAACTTCCATTAATTTTCCTTTTTGCACAATGTCAAACAATCACCAAATTTTATTACTTATTTTGGTAACATTTCGGATGAAACTGTTTAGCGCCATTTTATGGTGACCAAAAATATCTCAGCATCTGGCAACGATATCTCTTTAACGAAAATTAATATCATATCGTTTTACAAAGTAAGGAAAGAATGGGGGAGCATCATCGAAGGTACCCCGAAACGACTTTCGCAAATTCGGTAAAATCGCACCAAGAGCCACAATGATTGAAATTTCCCGAAATAACTAAAGCAAGTATAAGGGGATTACGAGCGCAGCTACCTTTTTTTAATCACTTCGTACTTCATTAGCCATACAGAGAAGGTTTTAGACTCCATGTTAAAAAAAAGTATCAACAGATTAATCTTTTTAAACATGAGAAGATTAATTTCATGTTTTTTAAATTTGTATATGCTTAATTATAGTGCTTTCGGTTCTAAATCAATACTACTTTGTTCTTTATACTTATTGCTATTTTAGTTTTATGGGTAAGGAAGAAACTCGATTTTTAATCACGTCAAAAAAGATGTGTTTTAAATTCTTTCACTTAAAACAGAAAACAAAAGCAAGTAACGATTTTTTCTAATAATTATTACTGACCCAGGCAACGCCGGGTATTTTTGCTAGTGGCACATATATGAAATAAAAAATATATTAATATTTTTTTTTCGATTAAAGTTTGTAATACATTTTGAAGAAGTAACTTTGCAATTTTAGTATTTATCTCTGCAACTTAGCTAGGAACTTAGCATAAATGGAATTTTACATTTTTCAATATGTGTGGGGAAATCAATGTAAACCTGTAAAATGGATTTTTTTTTGGGGGGGGGGGGGCTTTTTTTTTTAAAAAACCATTTTTAAAAAAAACCGCATGGTTTTGTTTAAAAAACCAATTGGTTTAAACCAAACAACCCTGTGCTATTCTAGCTTAAGTTTCATGCAAACTGTAAACTGTTATTCTCTTAAGACAAGAACTAAAATATGCTGAGAATATTTTTACAAAACCCCTAAAATTTTCAGCAAAATTTTTACTTACAGGTCTTGAATGCCCATACTCATCTACAGTAGATCCGATGCTTGGTGGCTCCACAATTACATCATAAATTACTCCTGCATAGAAAAACATTATTATTAGAAATTACAATTTGAAAAATAGTGTTCTTTCTTTTTTAGACATTTTATTTCAAAAAATCATAGATCATTTGTTTTTAAAACATTTTTATCATACGTGTGAAAAAAATAGATTGATGAATTAACATTAAATCACAAAATGAAAGGTATCAGTACAATCATAACTTTGAGCTTAAATTTCGCTATTTTAAACTGCCCCACTTACATTTTAATAGTTTCACTGTAATAGTTGGCATAAAAGAAAAGGCACTCCTAAACTATTGTAGTTATCCAAAATTAGGAAATAATAATTATTAAATATATTTAAAAGTAAAAGGGTATTAGTAACAAATCTCACAGATATAGTGCTATTTAGAATAACTTTGGGCCAGGCAGTCATGTTCTGTTGTAAGCTTAGAAACATACAATCTTTTTCATTCTACAACTTATTTATAATTTCAAGTTTATTTCACTGTACAGACTTGAGATATAAAAAAAAGCATCTTTAATTTTTAGAGAAGTATATATATGTACATTTTTAATTCTTTAAATAAATCTAGTATTACAAGTAAATATCAAATACATCAGCAACAATCTTCAGAAAATTAAGTTGTTGACATTGAATTGTTTTGGACTCATCAATCACTCTGAATAGCTATAATTGAGCTGCAAGCAAACAACCCTCACATAGAAACCGGAAATATCTTTACATTGATAAAGTAAAAATATAAAGTAACCAATAAAGTTCTTGCTGTTTTTAATGATGGGAAAAAAAGATGGCCCTCAGAGAGTATATCAAAATGTTAGCCCTCAAAATAATCTGAATCGTCATCGAGGATCTTCTGCCAACATGTCTCTAGCTGTGCAATCCGTTAGTGATTAAGTTTGGGTGTCTTGGATGCAAAGAAGTCTGTGAGTGCATTGCACAGATCTATTTCTACCAGGAAGGATTCTGAAGGCAGGGTTTCCGCTACGGTCGCATTTTTCGCATAATGCGAAAACACTATCTGAATTGCGAAAATAAAGCAATGCATTTTCGCTTTTTTGCTCAAATAAAAAATAAATTAGTTTTTTAAATAAAGAAGAAATGTATGATCCTAGAGAGGAAGCGTGCATGGAGATAATCAACTTAATCTTTTTAAAATCTTAGCTGAGATGTTTAAACTACAATTAAGTTCAATAACTATTAGTCTTATCCAGCATTATGTCCCCCCCCAAAACTGCTTTATTAGGAGGAGGGAACTGCAACGTTCTAAACACCAATAATGTTTTCTTTTTTTATTTTATGTTTTAAAAGAACTGCTGTTGTACTTATTTCTTCAAGAATGTCACAAATGAAATATGAATTTTATTTTCAACTGGAGATGAAACACACTGAGGCATATATAAATATATGAGAATGTGCAACATTTTAGCATTTTGCTAACATTTTTTCATCAATTTTAGCTTTTATGCTAAAGAACTTTGGAACCCAGCTTAAACCCTGTCTGAAGGGCAGTGACCTGTGATGACAACCAATGTCTGGAATGTTTAGAAGTGTCATACAGGACCTGCTTTTCATCACTAGAAATCACTCGATCGAATATGAGTGCACTGCAGAGCCAAAAAAGCAACAACATACAGGTTGCCACTCGTTGTTTCTTGTGAGCTTCTAACGGTTTATGAGGAAACCACTTGCTTAGCTTGTATTACCTAAGCGGTGCAGATGTATGATTGTTTTATCAGAATCTTGAAACTGTCTTGCAAGTTCACCACATGTTAGGCTACTGTCCTCATTGATGACCGACTCCAGGGCTTTTTTATCCAAGGTTGGTGGTCGTTCACTATGAGGTTCTTGACAAAGAGACAAAAATCTAGATCTGAATTTTGGCACCAGTGCCTTGTTGTACATTCCCTCACAGCACTGTCCCCAAGTCCTTGACATATTCGACGAGTTAATGCAGCAGCCGAAAAACCCATTTTAAAATCAAAAAGCCACCCACACCGAACAAGCTCCTTCGACACTTACTTTTCACTATCCTATTGTGCAGGTCCCGAGAGAGCTAATCTCACCCGACATAGGTTAAAAATACCTGATACACTAATTTACATACCTGACAGCTGCTTAAACCAAGAAGTACATGAATTTTGTATATCTATTATCACTTGTTTCAAAGGCAAAGTAAAAATGGCAAGAACTTTATTGGTTACTTTATATTTTAGCACACCAGCCAGGGGCATGCACGGGGTGGGGGGGGGGGGACACGCCTGTTGACCCAGGCCCGAGCCTGAGGGGGCTTGAGGTTTTTTAAATGAGGGGTGAAACATATGTAGAGACATCGGACATAGGGGTAAACAATATGGTGTAAAAGTCATTTATAATATTTCGGTGCTGCCTCTGACACCAGCTAGAGGGCCAGGATTGGTATGTTTCTGTTGCGACAGTTAAAACAACTGGTAGAAACTGCTTTCTGCAACTTTTGTAGAGCTATGCTATGTTTGTAGTCCTCAGAGAGGGCCACAAACATGATATGGCTCCACCATGAAACAGTGAAGATAAAAGCCAGGGTACAAAGTTTCAAATAACCACTTCATAGCTGGAGCAAAGGCACTATTTTAAGCAATTATCAAACAGAAACAGCTTAGTTACTGCATCCAGAGACTCTGGCTATGGGGCAGATATTTGTGGCTACATAGTGAATAGAGAGTGTAGATATGAATGAAAAAACTATAACACTTAGGATAAAATCAGAAAGAAAAAGGCAAAACTAGTGAAATTCAATTTACTTGAAAAGATAAATAGGGCTTTTTCAAAAAATGATTTAAATGATAGGCTTTAACCAAAAGTAATCGATTAAAAGCATAATAAAAGTTTCTTGCCTTTTAATGAAAGAAGATAACAATTTCCCTTACACAAATCGATGGCTAACATCGTTATTACTGTTTTTTAGTTTATAAATAATAAGGCAAATATAAGAATTGATTATCTTACCACCACAAACCATAAAATAAGAAACAAGAACACAAGCATAAACAACCATAGCGCTCGGTTTATGAAACCATGACGGACGCTTTAATTTCAAACAAGGAATCTCCAATATTGCAAATGGCAAGCTGTAAAATGTCTCCATTTTAAATCTTCGGCTAAATTAGTACGAAAAATTCTATCTTTCAAATCACTGTGTTTCAATTTCAGTCCTGCCCGGCATCTATTTCGAACACGTAAACATTTAAAAACAAAAAACCGTCTGTTGGCTGAACCGAAGGTTGCATTCGACACATGACTTAACCGGTCAACCGGTTACCATTTTAACGTGACATTAGCTGTCACGTGATCAACCAAACAGGTAGCTACCGGTCGAGCGTAAGCGTAATCGAAAGGTTGCGTTCGACGAGCTCGACCGAGAGCGACCGGTTAGTTAATTACGTGACAGCTAATGATCACGTGCTCCAATCAACCAATCAACTGCTTAGAATGGTAACCGCCGGGGTAACCGGTTGATCATAGAACGATTTGGTTAGTAACTGTCAGTTGGTTTATTTATTTAGAGAGCGATATTAAAAGTAGGAGCCAAACATGTACAAAACAACACAATACATTTATTTAAAACCAACTAATAATTTAAACATTTGGAAAACGACTGTACGTGCATTACTATTGCGTGCGGTTCACAGTTACATCTAACATCCCCCCTTTTAAGATAATAAGTTATTTGAAATTTTAAGTACAAAAGCAAAATAAGATTAAGTTACATAATCTTTTAAATAAGCAGGACGCCTAGATATTCGTCCACTTCTGGTTCGAATACAGTTATCATTGTTCACAGTTGTTCTATTGCTGACATCAATGTGAGTACCTCCATCATCATTAAGGCTGCTGTTATTATCAGGAATTTCATTGATATTATCATTTGATGCGGAAATATTTTGATATGTTTGTTTTTTAAACTGCGAATTTACTTTCCTGATGTCTCTACGGTTTCTTCTTAACGTTTTACCATAACTATTTTTAACTAAATAGGATCTTGGAACAGATTTTAACTTATGTACTATTTGAGCTGGTTCCCAAGTCTTATTTGCGTAATTTCTTATTGTCACATTATCTCCTGCTTTGAGATCTTGTAACGAATGAGCATTTTTGTAGTAATAAAACTTCTGCTTATTCTGTCTGTGAACTAATTTTTCTCTTATATTACTGAAAAGCTCTGCGTTTAATAATTTACTGGTTATGGGTAACTTAGGGCCGCCATTCACGGGCGCTCCATCCATCCGAACGGCGCGGCAACACTCCAAAATCCGCCCGTGAATGCCGAACCCCTCATCCATTTGGATGGCATGGCGCGGCTCGCTGGATATCCAACCGAGCCGAAATCCACCGCACCGCGCCGATTTTCGACCGCTCCATCGCATCGTGAATGTGATAACCCGTTGGAGTGGAGAGTCGAGATAGGAAATAGTGGTCGATGATAATCTCATGTACCTGACGCGACTAACTAATATCAACCAATTAGAGTATTTGGTTTGAGCTCCCTGGGTTTGAGAGAGGGAGAGGGGTGAAAATCGTGATGCAATGTTTGTTTTCGGTAGTGAAATCATGTTTCCTCGCGTAATGGATGTAATTGTTTTTTTTTTTTTTTTTCAACTTTTAGCTCTACAATTGGAAAAGAAAGCAAATTGAATTTTAAAAAAATGTTGCCGTTTAAGAAATGCATCATATGTTCTACATGCATATTGTATTTGTTTCGAATAAAACGCATGATGTTTAAAGAAAAATGACAATTAGAATCATCGGTTAAGAATGAATCTCTGACAAGGCAAAGATTTTCCAATAATTTACTCACAACAACAACTGAATAATACTTAAGAGAATTTTGAATTTAAATTGCAAAATAAAACAACAGTATTATTTAAACCAATTATTGTTTGTGAAAATGCGTTTCGTTTACAGAGAGGTATGAAAAAGATTAACTGGTGTGACTTCTACTCTCAAATATTAGAGCCTATAAAAGTAAGAAAAAGAAGTAATGCTTATATTAATAGGTTTTATTTACAGTTGTTAGGTTCAGTAGATTGTACTCAAGGTGTGGGGTTTTTTATAAGGCTAAAACTTAATTGCGCAGCACATTATTCATACTTGTCAAAAAAAAAAAAAAAATGTACGCATCTGTTTATCAACTTTAGTTAGTAATAACTAAACTGACTTTTTTTATAGCATACTTTAAATATATTTTTCATAACTGTAATGTAAGCATTTTTTAGTGCAGCACTAAAAACTGCATATTCTGATATGATTCAGTTTCATTAATTTAAAAGAATAATGTAAGCATTTTTTAGTGCAGCACTAAAAACTGCATATTCTGATATGATTCAGTTTCATTAATTTAAAAGAAAAAAAAAATCCTACATGCCTAAATTCTTCAATTCAAAAAAAAAAAAAAAGAAAGAAAGAAAGTCAGTCTAATATTTTGAACCCAAACAAAACAATATGAATTCTTTTTTCTTAGTGATAGAAAGATTTCATTGAAATTAATAGTACAGTGAAACCTGTGTAAGTTGACCACTTGCGGTGCAGTCCTTTGGTGGTCAACTTAGACAGGTGGTCAACTTATAAAGGGGGGTAATGATTTTTTTTTTTTTTTTTTTTGTCATTTCTTGCACCATGTATTCATTTTTTGACTAATTGACACTTACTATCTCCGTTCAACTCACTTTCATTGTTTAACATTACTTTGAAACAATAATTTAAAATGTTATTCAAATATTTTTAGAGGTTATTTTCTCAGAATGACGTATAATGTGTCATGTAAATTTAAAATTTCAGTAAATTGATAAAAAAAAATCATTGTTTATAAAAAGTTATTTGATATTAATAGTTCCTAAAAATTCATAGCTAATCAAAAATAAAAATTTTCGCTTTTTTTTTCTCATATACATTTAATACATTTATAACCATGATGATCTACTTTTCAAAAAAATAACTCCTCATTGAAGTTTGGCGCACTTATTAGACACTAGTTTTGGAAATTCCATATGTGTCAGCTAATTTTCTCTGGGTTTCTCCCTTTTCAATTAATTTTAATACTTCATACCTTTTATCAATCTCAAGTTCAACTAACTTTCCTTTTGAAGCCATTTTATGCAAAACTATAACACAAAGAGCAACAAGGTGATGAACTCTCCTAGTTCAATATGGCAGTTGAAAATGAAAATATACCATTTCTTTATCCCTTGCACTAGAAATACTGCAATGCAAGTAACTTTTACTCTAGCACAATTCCAGTGTTGCCACAAAATATTGCAACTGGAAAAAAAAAAACTTTGTACTTTTCTACTGAGAGATGTTTTCATTGAACAGAGAGTACAAAAGGTAATCTCAAATAGAACAACAAAAGAAAAACAAGTTTGGAGAATAAAAGAGTTCTTAGTAGTTTTCCAATGTGGTTAAACTTATAAGGAGGTTTAGTTATGTTGCTGTTTTATTTAGTTGGTAAAATGCTGGTCTGGCACCAAAAATATTCCTGGAAAGCTATAAAAAATATAATAAAATAATTTGCTAAATTAAGTTTTAAAAAATAAACCAAGTGGTCAACTTACAAAGGGTTTTTTACAATACGCCAAACCAAATTTGGGGTACATTAGTGGTCAAGTTAGACAGGTGGTCAAGATAGAAAGGTGGTCAAGTTACAGAGGTTCTCCTTCATTATACAAGATAGGACTAATTCCGTTCCTGACAAAAGCGGTCAACATAGACAGGTGGTCAACTTACAAAGGTGGTCAACTTTACAGGTTTTACTGTAATAGCAAATATTGATGGTTCTTAGCGCTCAGCTAAATTTTCCTAAAAAGACTTTATTTAACAGTTCTTGCAATTAAATGAATAATCAAGTGTATATTTTCATTTTAAGAAATACATATGTTATAAATTTTGCACTAGTGCAGATAGAATTTACCTTCTGGGGGCATTTTTTTGGTCATAACAGTTTAGGATTGACAATATACATTAAAACCATATGTTCCTGTGGGGGGGGGGGGGAGAAGGGGCACGACTTTCTTTGCATCACTACAGTTATGACAAACCTAACCTGGCAGCATTGTAATAGTAGGATTGAGATTTGCGTAGCCTTTACAATGCTGCCAGGTTAGGTTTGCCCTACTATTTGTCTTTGATTGATAGTGATGTGGCAGATAGATCCGAAAGAAGAAAGATCTGTATCCGTATCATGATTGGTAGATCTTAAATGGATTTTTAGTCATGAACTCTTATTACATATTTGAAATTCTACATGTGGATAGCTATAAAATAACATACAATCAGTAACGTAACTATGGGGTCTAGCACCCCAGGCGAACTAAAGAAATTGCACTCCCTCCCCCTACGGTGGCCCACATGGGAAGTCACCGTGACCACCAAAAGAGTTTTTTTTGGAACATTGATATATTGATTTGACAAGTAGGAGGCAGCATTGTAATTTTTTTTCTTATTTTCTTTTTTAGAACTGTTTTCAATGATTCCCAATATTCATTCTCAGTAGATGTTATGTATGTGTATACCCCTCTAATGCCGATATTAACAGGACAATTTTTATCCATAATAGAGGGGTGTCCGCAGGACAGGGGTTTAATGTTATTCGCATTGGAATCGGGGGGAATTAAAAAATGTCCGTATAAGAGGGGTGTCCGCACTTGAAGGGTGTTCGTTAGGAGAGGTTTTACTTTATATATATATACCCACTCTAGCTCTTGTTCTTGCGAGGTTTTTTTTTTATTTTTATTTAGCATTTTTCAAATTCTCTGGTCAAAAAAAAAACCTCTTATTTTTTTTTTAATAGTTGAAATGCCGCCCCCCTGGCAAGAGCCACTCCTGCTTACCCCTAGTTACGCCACTACATACAATTAAATTTAAATCAGCTTTACTTTTTTTTGGAAATTATAAGGTAACATTTAAGCATTTTTTTTAAATTATTGATTTAGGAATTGCATTCTTCCTCTTTTCGTCTTTTCCAGGCATTCTTCGAAAAATTGAGGCTAAATTCTCTGATTACCCTTTGTAAAGATGTTCTTGGCTGTGTAATTATGTCAGTAAGGGCAAGCCGAGAGGAATGGAAGAGCGGCATTTATGTGCCGAAATATTATTTCTAGTCAGCAGGTGTAGCAGCTACTACTATAGCTACAGAACAAGCAAGAAAAATTTTTTCACATTTTATTTCGGCTTAAATGCAACGTGGTCTCATTCTTATCGGCTCACACCTACTACTCTTGTTAGAAAAAATTGAAATAAGAAAACATCTCATAACAACAAAATAACTTTATTTGTACAGCATTTATATACATTCAATTTTAAAAGCGAACATTAAGGACAGGTGGTGTTAACTTGCACACATCAAATAGAAGACTATATTATTGACAGATAAATAGTGGAATAAATGTAAAATTTTTTATTTAGAGTTTATCAATAAGGAATTAAATTTTAAATTCCAAATTTTACTGCAGGCAATTCTTTACTTAGTGAACGCAATGGTTTTATTTACTTATACAATATTTTAAAATCTGAACATTATCATTTTCTCTCAAATTTTGTAGAATTTTCATGAAATTGAATGTGTAGAAAGCTTCACGTGGTAGTTAGGACCTTGGGGGGTGGAAAACTAGGGTGTCTTAAAAAAATGAAAGTAGATCTTTTTTGTCGCATTCCCTCTTATTTTCTTTCCTTTGATATCCAAAGAAAAGAAATGTCATGTAATTTGAACAACGACAACCTGTGCCAACTTGCATCCAAAAGCATGAACCAGTATGCCTTATGTACTACACCAACCTTGGGTAAACCTTGCGTACTAAGCCAAATCGAAAAAAAATTTTTTTTGAAGATTCAAAATTCCAAGTGCATAAAAAGTTACCCTTATAAACCCTGCATGTACTACAAAATCATTAATATCCAAAAAAAAAAAAATTTAGGCATCTCGCACAAAGCCTAAAATTGATCATCTTCCTTCAAAACATTATTTCTTCCTATTTTTCTTTTTTTTAAATCAAACATACTAAAGAAAATATCAAGTTGAAAAATACATTAGCTAACAAACTTGTGAATCAACATTTGCAAATGAATAATAAAAAAACAATGTGTTCAAAATGAAAAAATTAACTGAAACTTACAGAAATCAATATTTTTGAGCACTATATGGAAGACTTAAATACTGCGTGAGAGCAAAAGTTTCTATTTAACATTAATTATGTAACTGGAAATAGTCAAGATAATCAGTTACTACTCACTTTTTTTTTTGAGCAATCACGATTGCTTATTGTTCTCATTTGACTGTCCTTGACGTTACGCTGATTTTATTTTCCTCCCGCCTTCCTCTGCAGCACTCCCGCCCACCGTCCTTTGCAGGCGCGGCTCCTCTGGTCCTGAGCACTGTCCTTCAGAATCTGCTTCTTCTGGTCAGTGGCATCCATGTCTTGCACACACGCACACTCGTACACATACACCTACGTGCATACACATAGGTTTATGCACACACACAACTAATACACATGTAACCGCCCAGGGGCAGGCTTGGGGGGACAGGAGCCTTTTCTAGAAACAATAACTCCATTGAGTAGGGCCCAAAGGCGACCATATGGGGGGGGGGATTAAAATTGTACTGAAATCGGTTTCCATGGGGAAAATATTTTGTAAGCCATGGGGCAAATTTTTGAGCCCCGCCCCCCTTAAAATTTTGCATATGAGCACCTTTGGTAGGGTCTTGTCGCAACTCGTGATTGTGAAACACATAATTTGAATTCAAAATTTCAGAATTCAAATTAATTTACTATTTTATTATTGTCTTACACAGGTGGCTCAAAGGAGGTGACTGCTTCGTCAATTTCAAAAGTAAAGGGGCATTGCCCTCCACTTTTCTAACTTCAGAAATATCAACTGATCATAAAATAATAGTATAGATCGATTATCATGTTTACTGAAAAAAAATCCGACCTAAATATGTTTAATATTTTTCTCATGTAATTTCATGCAAATTGTGAAATGGAGGGAGGGAGTCTCTACTGCGGCCATCTGCCTCGTCCCAAATGTGAGGTCATTTAAGTAATTATCACGTTAAAATCCAATATAGCTAAATTTTTATGAAAAGTTGATGACAGAAGAGTTCCCCCTAACCATCCCTTCCTGTATCTATTTTGGTGCATGAGCTACCTATAAATCCTTAATGGGCCAACTTTTGACTATAGAGCATTAAAAATGTATCATTTAATTAAATGAAGTTGATTCCTTTCAAAGGACTAGCGGTGTTGAGCGTTTTCACTTTTATTGATCTTTAAAATAGTCGTACATCTATTGTTTAACATGACCACCTTGCCCAAAGTACCACTTCTTAGCGTAAAGCGGTCATAACTACGTATGAAAGAGAAAAAGAATAAAATATTTTTTTCTTCCAAAAACTTAATGGAATGTGTTCTTAATGTAATGTTTCAAAACAACAAAACATATGTGAAGTTTTTAAAGAAAGTCTTAAATATTTATTATCTACATGAGTTGAAAAGCAGGATTTTATGACAATTCCCCATCCCCTCCTGATCGTAATAAATGAAACAATTTCATAGACAAAAATAATGAAGTACATACACTAAATTAATTTTTTTTTAATTAAAACCAAAATTGGCATTGCATAAAAATAGTTTTTATAAATATCCTATTTTCAATCACAAGTGATCAGAGTCCTGCCACAAACTAAAGGAAACATAAAATTATAAAAGATAATTTTTTGTGCAGAAATCATTAAACAAAGAAAAACTGTTTTCCTGGAAATTAAAATTGCATAACTTCAATATTTCAAAACATTAAATATAAAAGTAGTATGAAAGTACATGATAAAAGCAAAGGAATTATTGCAATGCAAAAATTATACAAACCGTTCTTCTTTTTTTTTACTTCCACTACTGAGGGATATATCCTAAAAGCCAACAAAAGCGAAAGCCAAATTTACATTAACAGGCAATCACCCTCGTATGACCATTGGGACGAATTCCCTTTATGTCACTTACTATAAACGTGTTATGCATATTTAAAGTTACATACACACAGAGAACAATATTGTCCTTAAAAACATAATACTGCTGCAGACGGGAAGGCAAAATATCTTTGTTGACTTTAGGCTCTGTTCACATAAATTTGCAACATTTTCATCTCAAGAAATCACCCACGTCGTCATTTCCACAAAAATTTGCAGCTTAGGAAAATAAATCATTTCACAGTAATGAGAAGAGCAAACCCCTGAACTTGAACCGAATTCATTCTTATTCGTGTACCGGCAGCTGTAAATTAATGAGCGCACACCTGGTTTAATCAAGAAAGCCTGCGTTTTCAGTTTGTTTCCAAGAATAAAGCTTTTTAAACAATTTAAATCTTTGCGATTTGTGAAATAAGTTGATCAGAGTTTGAAAGGTTAATCTATCTTTTCGAATTTTTAAAAATACGAAATAAAAATCAATTACTTAATGAAATAAAAACTTTTAATTTAGGGGAGTAACTCAATATTAGCAACTTATATTTTACAGCATTAAAGCAAATGTGACTAGCTGTTTGCTTTTTTGAGTGATTGTAAATATATATGTACACATGTGTCAGGTTTTTCAAATGGATAATAAAAGAGATTAATTTTTTTATGAAGTTAGAGCACACGATAAGAACTTAGAAAATGCTTCTCACTTAATGATAATTGTTGGTTGTTATAAAACTATGAAATAAATTATCGTAAAATCGGCAATATAAGATTTTTCTACCTTCAAATGACTGTTAAACAGGGCAGTTTTGCATAGCAAGTTTCGAGAAACGTTAACCGTTCTGGCGAACGATTAGCGAATTTCAGTAAAAGGTAATTTAATCTAGGTTTGCAGCGAGCAATCTTAAAATGCAAGTAAACATAAATGCTTCTCCTCATATTAGTGTATTTCTTATTAGTAATTAAAAGACGAATCGGCTTTATAGGAGATAAAAAATCAAGACTCGTTCACACAAATAAATGATCAAATTTGTCTGCTAAAGTCAAGAGATAAACGTATACAAACCTATTTGAGGACTAGCTATCATTAAATTGACGTTATTTCACCAATGATATCCAAATAATTACAAAAACAGATGCCCGAATAACGATTTTCAAATTGTAAACAAACATTGGCGCGGTGCGGTCGTGTCGTGAATGCGGTCACAATTTTATCCCATTCCAAATGGATTGACTCCTAATGGCTCGGCTCCATTCGGCTCGCTCGTGAATGGCGGCACTTAGTTTTGAGCCTTCGGTTGAACATCATTTGAGCAGGAGAGAGATCTATACCTGCAATGGGGGTATTTCGGTACTCCATTAAACCTACATGATAATCTTTGTTATCCTCCTTTGCTTTTCTGAATAAAGATTTGACTATTCCTACTCCTCTTTCCACCATACCATTACTAGGTGAATAGTGTGGACTTATGAAAATGTATTCAAAATCCCATTCTTTGGCAAATTGCTTGTATAAGTAGCTATTAAATGGAATGTTATCTGAGACTACTTTATCTGGAACACCGAATTTTGCGAAAATAGACTTCAGCTTGTCAATAACTTCATTTGCAGACTTATCATTAAGTTCACAAACTTCCAACCACTTTGAATAATAGTCAATCAAAACTAAGAAAGACTTGTTTCCAAAACTCATCAAATCAGCACCAACTTTTTCAAATGGTCTGTAAGAAATATCGTGAGGATGAAGTGGCTCTTTTAGTCTACCCTGTAGTTGTGGTACCCGTCTAGGAGGATGTACAACTGGAACAGCATCATCTTTTAAATCAATCTTGTATGGTTCATCAGGGAACTTACCATTTCCACTGAATACACTCTTAAATTGGTTAATAACCTGTTGTTTACTTTCAATTTTCATTACGTCAACTCTTTCAATTAACATTAACTTGCTACATGCATCTAATCCCAAAATAGGTTTTGACTCAAAATTCACAATGTAAAATTCTAGTTCAATGTCTCTAAGCTTATCTGTAGAGTATTTAAATAAAGCAATTCCTTCTGGAATAATTTTATGATTCCCATATGACCGTAGAGTAACGCTCGTTGGCTTAAGATCTTGTTTCCTTACTAGGCTTCTAATTTCCCTATAAGAAATTATATTGACATCAGATCCAGTATCAAGCTTAAAATTCATACTTAAACTTTTCTTATCATTTGATAAAATTACATTCTTATTCCATGAATTTGTCTCTTTTACTTTGGCGGAGTGAACTGAATCAATAAAAACACTAAGTTCGCTTTGTTGTTTAATCTCGTCAACTTTTCTTCCATGTGATTGGCAACCAATAGCAAAATGATTTTCCTTTTTACATTTGGCGCATTTCTTTCCATATGCCGGACACTGTCTCGCTTTATGACGTCTTCCGCATTTCTTGCAATCAAACTCAGCATTTTGTGACGATTTAACAGGCAAATTTTTCTTAGTAAACTTTTTCCGCTGGACGACATCCACGTTAGTTTCATTAAATATCGGTGCTTCAGCGCCTTTCATCAACCTTAAATGCTCTTGGCTCGTTTCTGCTGCGCGGACAAATTTAGCTGCTTTGATTAGAGTTAGGCTTGACTCCCTTAACAATCTTTCTTTAAGTCCTTGGTCACATATCCCAAGTACAATCCTGTCACGGATTAGTCCATCTGTTTGTTCTTCAAATTCACAAGTCGAAGCTAAAGTTTTCAACTGAATTAAATAATCATCGAATAACTGTCCCTCTTTTTGGCTGCATGAAAAAAACTTGTAGCGTTCAAAAACTACGTTCTGCTTTGGCGAGCAATAGTCCTCAAATTTTGCAATAACATCTTCGTAATTATCACTTTTTGAAGAATCGCCGTCAAAATTGAACGTGTTAAATATTTCTAAGCCTTGATTTCCCAATAAATTCAACAAAATGGCGATTTTCGTTTTGTCGGATTTGGCGTCTTTTTCTGTCGCTACCAAGTAATTTTCTAACTGTTGTTTCCACTTTTTCCATGATTCTTTTAAATTTCCTGATGAGAAATTAAGTTCTCCAGGAGCACGGAACGAATCCATTTTTAATTGTGGTTGATTACTTCTTAACAAAATTTATCCACTGTAGGATCTTCAACGTTTAATAATTTCCTTCGTGAAAATTAAACGCTCATTTAAAGAAAACCAAAACGTCTCTAATGGTTTTGCAATCCACTTACTATATTGGTTTTAACTCCTGACACCATGTCAGTTGGTTTATTTATTTAGAGAGCGATATTAAAAGTAGGAGCCAAACATGTACAAAACAACACAATACATTTATTTAAAACCAACTAATAATTTAAACACGTCGGTCAATGCAGGAACGATCCTGGGTCCATGGTTACCATATTGGCGACTTCATCTATTTCAAGGCGAGTTCTTATCAACATGACGAACTTGATGCCAAAAAAAAAGTGCGATACCATAAGCAATACAGTTGCAGTTTATTTTTCCTTTTTGGAAACACTTCCTGAAGGAGTATGTTCTTTTCAAGTTTAAGTGTACTTTTTTCATGTATTTGGTATTTTCAAGAATGGTAAACATCATTAAATACAAATTAGTTTTAGAAAATAAACTGATTCGTTCTGTATTCTAAAGTTATATATTTTGAATTATAATAAAACAAACTAAATGACGTTACAGTTTTTTCGCATTTTTTATGAAATTCCATTTGCACCAAAAAAATCTTTCCTAAATCAGAGATGCTCCTCTTCCCCCTCAAGAACAATGACGTCCCCTCCCCTCAAATGCATCCCCAAAATGAGATCCCCTAAAAACGACAAAGACTACTTTTAGCAAACCCTCCTCTCCCTAAAAATTTCAATCATGCTGTCTGCTCTGAAGTCCCACTCGTTGCACTTTATTTATCTATTTATTTAGAAGCTAAACAGCTTCACATACATAGAGGACTTCGTGCAAAGCGCCTTGCCTCCGGACACACACACAGGAAAGATTTACAACACTAGAGAAGGAAATAACACTCAAGGCACAGGCGGGAATCAAACCCACGATCTTCGACTTGGAAGACGAAACTTCTACCACAGAGCTACGGAGGCCCCCTCGTTGTACTAACTACCTTAATTTTGATAACATATTAATTGACCCCCTTGAGTGCCCACTCAAGGGGGATCGCGGCACGAACCGTACCATAGAAATTTTAAGGGGTATCCTGCGTGCTGCTCCCGATTGGGAGGAGGGGACAACTACGAAACACATAGATGCAGAGGGGTACCCACCTTGGGGAGGTCATGGTGCACTGCACCATCGAAATTGTTATGGGGGGGGGGGGGGTTCGAGTGATATTTTCCCTGTTATGGGGTCTTATTTTGGAGGGGGTGCACCCTTGCTCTTTAGGGGAGGAGGGAACCCATAGATGCAGTAATTTTGCAAACTTTTTCTGCAAAATGATAGTTGTAACATTTTTCATTAGAAATGATTCATTAAAAATTTTAATATTTTCTCTCTTTTCTTTTTTTGTAACATAGATACAGCATACGCAACTTTCAAGAGTAACAATATTAACTTTTGTGTCAAAATGAACTGTATATCGCTTTTCCAACCCCATGCCGTTATGCATAAAGCTTTGGAAAAAGCAGCAATAAATAGTTGGATACTGTGGCAATAAATATTGAGAGTTCAGAGATTGGTAATAAAATGATATGTATGACTTATTAAGAACGTGAATAAATAGCAAAAGTAGTACTTCCTTGAAATTCACAGGACATCAGTGGACGCCCAAAAACAGAAGCACAACCTTAGGTATTGGGCTTTGTGTGGGGGGGGGGGGGGGAAGCACCTTCATTGGGGAGTCTCAAGCAATTCTCACTAATCCTTGAGTGCTTATGAAAACACGAAGATTGCTAATGAGCCACAATATGTCCGTTGTCATTTAGGGGGTTCGGGGCATGGGCGCGCATAAGCAAAATTTTAAGGGGGGAGGGGGTCGGATATTTTTTCCATGGTTTAGTAAGATACTTTCCGCATAGAAACCGATTTAAGTACAGATTAGAGTTATTAAAATTTGACATTTTTAATAATTTATTCATTAATGGCTGGAGAAATGTTTTTACTTTCTTGCTAGAAAAAAAGTACTAAAAGCAAGGAAGTGCTAATTTCCAAGGTGGGGCTTGAGCCCCCACTTGTCCCTCCCCCCTCCATGTGTACGATAGGGAGGAAGGTCGAAAGTCCCCCTTGCTTTGGAAAAATAATGCTTTTTATTAGTTATAAGTGGATAGCGGGCGTGTTTTTCGTTGTTTTCCCCAAGTCAATTCCCATTGAGTGCAAACCCCCCTCCCTCCATGTCAAATTTCGAAATGAAGGACCGCAGAAAAATATTTCTGATTGTGCTGCCCCCTAATAGAGAATATGTTACAATTCCCCCCCCCCCTTCCACTTCAAAGGAAACGCAAACCTACCTGGACTTAAGGCTACCCACCGATTTGTTACGTTAAACTATTATTTATTAATTTATTGCAGCGAAAAGGCAAGGAGCAAGTTACTACTTCATTAAGTTATTTACTTAGCCCAATTTATATAATATGTGCATATAAGTATACAAAGGGCAAATGTATGTTCAAACTGACAAACTAAAAAAATTCCTATCCTCTCCTACTCCATGATTAACAGACATTAAATTAACGTGACTAGGGGTGCACCCCCCCCCCTCCCCGTTTAAAAATTCCCTACTCTTGATTTTCTCCTGCAATAGAAACTGAGTATTTTGGACATCGTTCCCTTGGTTTTTTTTTTTTTAAATGACGAGCCTGTCAGGTGCTTGTACACTCAAAACAGCCTTCATTAAAAAAAAAAAAAATCAAAACTATGACTTTTTAGTAATTAAAAAAAAAAAAAACGTTTAATACAGAAAAATGTTCATACGGCAAACGGATTAAGGAGAAAAAAAAACGATAACACTTGTTTAATATAGAAAAGAATTTTCCAAGTAATGTGTTTCATATGATACATGATAGAATTCTGAATAGATTAAAATTTGACAAACTCTTAATAAAACTCTATGTGAAACATAAAGTTAAATAACAATTCTTAATAAAACTATTTAATATATAGAGCTGAATAATTTTCTTGTAAATATACAGGCGTCTCTCGTATTCGTTCCGTGTAGTATCGAAATCGTGTTATAAGAGACTTTTTTAAACTTATTAACATATTTTTTACACTAATTAATCATGTACATAGTAAAAATCATGTCAATATGTATCGTGTTGTATCGAAACCGTGTTATACGAGACTTAGAAATATTGTAAATCAAAGCATGTCTATCGTGTTATATCAAAACCAAGTTTCATGAAAAACAAAGTAAAACCTCATTAGAGTTATCAAACATTAACAGAATGTATTAAACAAAAAAAAATGTCTTCTTTATTAAAGATAACTTTCGTGTTATATCAAGACCATGAAGTATTAAATTGAAGTTTCGTACTGTGTAATATCGAAACCGTGTTGTGCAAGTACCGTGTTATACGAGAAACGAATGTACTACAGTAAATTTGTTAAAATCGAACGTCAATTACATTGATTGTATTATAAAATAAAACCTGCTAATTGTGAAGCATATGCAAAATATAATGCTGTGGTTTTATTTTAATTTAGAAGCAAAATTACCCACTTATAATTGTAATGTGTGTTGTTTAAATGCTTACACTGAAAAACACAATTACAGCATATAACCAAATCCAGAATAAAACATTCTTAAAAATTGGATGGTATGATAAATTGAGGAATGTCTCCACATGCTTTTCAGCACTTATTCACCATGGTGGGAATATTTTTAATGCTCTTGCTCAAATGTTCTTGACATTGAAATATGAATATAGCTTAAAATTACTCCTCTGTTAATTTGAAAGGATGATCTTTTTAAAATCCCCACGGAAAATACATGCCTAATGACTATCATGCTAAACTTGTTACCAGCTATATTATTTTTACCATTAACTACTAATATAGTGCTTTTGTAGAAAACAATAAATTAAAGTACAAGAAAAATATATTTGACCCAAAGAAAGACAATCATTTTCTCTTTTAACTATAGCTTTGAAATTTAATATTTAAATACATAATTGAAAAAACTATATATGTCATTGCTTTGACGGGATTTTTGAAACATATCAATAACATAAAGCATATATACCACTACTATTATACACTTAAGTTTTGCTGATACCTTTTACTTAAAATGCAATGTTGATTTAATGCTCATTTTCTTTTGATTCCCCTCACTAGAATACTTTGCTTAATTTCTACTTTCCTCATACCCCTAATTTCTTACACCATAAAATTACAGATTGTGATCTCCAAGTTTTAATGCCAGCATGCCAAAGAAGTTTTGTAAATGTTTTTCTTTTGACATTTATGAAACTTTTGCACCAGGAAAAACTTTAGAGTACTGAGCTAACTACAGGAATAACTTAGAGAAGCATATTCATTCTTGGTATGATAACAGCAAGAATTTGTTTTAAAATAGAATAATACACAGATTTTTTTTAAGCCGGCTGTGTTACAATTCTAAGCAAAATAATTGTACCAGAAATAAAATATATCTGTGACCAAGTAAAAATGTTCAAACTAAACTTTTTATCTCAAGAAAATTAGCCTAAAAAATGTTAGCATTTATAAAGAGAGTTTTAGTCATAAATTAAGTGACAACATCCCTTTATATTAATTCTGTAAATGCTTTTTATTACATCAGACACAAGAATCATATATTTAGACTACACTATATGACTGATGTTGAATGCACTTGAATTTTAACCAGTCGGTTTTAAAGCATTATTGCCAGCAAAATTAGTACTTCACAGCAGACTTTAATCAAGTAACTGCTGTGAAAGTTCTAAATTCAACTAGTGTGCTTTAAGTTTCTATAACCTTATCCATCTTCTCTTTATTCAGGATCAAACAATTGACATCTTGGTAAACTAACATGGAACCCTTCTGAAAAATATACAATAAGCAAAAAATGTATTCATAATTCACAATACAAATTGAACATTCAACTTTGGGCACATTGAAATAATTATTTTTATACTTATCCCACAGGAAGTTTGTGCATCAGATGAACTTAATACTGATTTCTGACTGCAAAGCATAGACCCAGCATTTCAAAGATTCTAAGGGTTGTTCTTGCTCATTGAAAGGTCCAGTTAAAGCATTATTACCAGCAAAATTAAGACTTTGCAGCAGACTTTAATAAAGTAACTGTCATGCAAAGTCTAAATTCAACTAGTGTCGTGCTTTAAGTTTCCATGAAATCATCCATCTTCTCGCTATTCAGGATCAAACAATTGACATCTTGGTAAACTAACATGGAGGAACCCTTCTGAAAAATATACAATAAGCAAAAAATGTATTCATTATTCACAATACAAATTGAACATTCAACTTTGGGCACATTGAAATAATTATTTTTATACTTATCTCACAGGAAGTTTGTGCATCAGATGAACTTAATACTGATTTCTGACTGCAAAGCATAGACCCAGCATTTCAAAGACTCTAATGGTTGTTCTTGTTCATTGAAAGGTCCAGTTAAAGCATTATTACCAGCAAAATTAAGACTTTGCAGCAGACTTTAATAAAGTAACTGTCATGCAAAGTCTAAATTCAACTAGTGTCGTGCTTTAAGTTTCCATTGAAATCATACATCTTCTCGCTATTCAGGATCAAACAATTGACATCTTGGTAAACTAACACGGAGGAACCCTTCTGAAAAATATACAATAAGTGAAAAATGTATTCATAATACAAATAGAACATTAAACTTTGGGCACACTGAAATAAAGCATTTTTATACACATGTCCGCAGGAATTTTGTGCATCAGATGAACTTGGAACTGATGACTGCCCAGTGAAAAACCCACAATCTCAAAGATTTCAATCATTGCTCTAACAATGACTGCTCACTGAAAGGTGAACTTATACTTCAGGTTCTATTGACAAATGTACCAGGTGCCCTACTAATTTAATAGAATAGTGTTTCATGCTTAAATAATTTAGCTCTTAGCAAACTACAAAAATCTTTCATTTGTTGCTAGACAAAGTTTAAGTTCAGTAGAGATTAAAAATCTGGCATATAATTTTAAGTAATGAATTAAACAGCTAAATAGTTTCAATTATGTAAGGATTAGGAAATAAGTATTTTACTCATGATAAACACCTATTTGTTACACATCTATAATGCTGGATAAGAATAATACCTAAAATGCATGAATTTTGACAGTAAATTAAACAGCATACTGATTTCTGACACCAAGAATATGAAAATTAATAAATGTTCATTTTTGGCACACCCGGGAAGGCTAATAGGGAGAATATTCAACAAGAAGAAAAGATATGATGGTTGAAGGGAAGGGGACTTAACAGAAAGAACCTTTACAGAGTTAATTTTTGAAGGAAATATTTTGCCGGGAAATTGAACAGTTAAAGGGCTATTACACGGAAAACGATAATTTTTTCCTGCACATGACGCTTCGTATATTTCATAAAAAACAATAATTTAAAAGGATAATGAACAAAATTTTGTTGCTTAAGACATCACAAACGCATGTATGACTTCTTTAGCCAAAACTTTCTTCAAAAATTATTTCTTTTTTATGAATACAGAAACCGTCACGTGCGGGACAAAATGACCATTTCCAATGGAATAGGCATAGACATTTTTTTTTCAATGATTTAAATAATTATTTCTAAGCTTATGAGATATGTTTCCTTTACGTTGGAACCAAAACTTTCAAAAATCTGCAATTTGTTTCGTCATTGCTGTATTAATAGAGCAAAAATATTAGCTTATCCGCAAGCAAGTTACCAGAGGTTGACTTTAGATGTCCCGCACGTGACGCATGTAAATAAATTTTAATTTAAATCACAAAATTGTTTCAGAAGTATCTTTGTATCACATTTAAAGATTAAAAAAATTGCTTACCCCGGTTTCATTAAAATATTAAGAGATATGACGAAATGTTAATGAAATTTAAGCGCATTTTTGTCACACATGTGACGGAGGAATGGCCCTAAATAGTTTCAACTATGCAACAGGAAAAGAAAATAAATGTCAGAATGAAGTCATTTGATGCTCAACTACACAGGAGACAGAAAGAATCCTTACTTAAGATTTGATATCTGAAAGTTAATTTTGGCAGAAAATTAAATTTGCTGCTAAATATTCCTAATTGTTCAAGGAACAAAAATGCTTTACAGTACAATTTTCAATAGCATTCATTAGAAACAAATCTTTGCACGCTAATGGCTAACAGGAGGAATCTGCCCTTAAGAATAGATGACAGGAATAAATTTAATTCTGGCAGTAATTAAATTAATTATACATCAAAATGGTTTTACTAAATGAAGGAAATTAAACAATTTACTCACGATAACAGATTTCTAGTTGATGCAGATCTACGCACGCTAAAGGCTGACGGGAACAATTCTGACAAAAGTCAACACGTTTGAGAAAAATGATTGTTAATTTTGGATAATTAAGCAACTCAGTAGCTTTAATTATGCTAGGAAAAGGAAACATCTAAATATTTCACAAAGGATAAACGTTTAATGATGTGAATACATGCACGCTTACAGGAAGAATCCTTAAGGACGTCTAAAAGAAATGTACGTTAATTTAGGCGGGAAATTAAAAGAAGCCTAATAGTTTCGATTATTCAAGGGAGGGGGCGGGGAGCAAAAATCTCAAGCACACGAGAAACGTTTATTTAATGCACACCTATGCAAGCTAACGTCTAACAACAATTTCCCATATTATATTAGATATCTGAAAGACGTCTAATTATGGCATAAATAAATATAACTTTTGTCCGGATAGAAAGTACAGATGCACAGAATGATAATCTAGGAAAAACCTAAGGCCTAGCCATAATAAATCTTAATACATGCTTTTAATTTCATGACCGTTGTACTGTCCAACCACAGATTGCATGGAATTTTCAAACGTCCAGATCAACGAATCTATGTGAATAAGGGGGAAAAGTAAAAATTTGATGCGCGTATTCCGCTCATTTGAATGAGACTCTGCTTCTGCAAAAGCTGACATCGGTAAAAAATAATAAATTTATCCATTTCCGGCTGTAAAACGGTGTTTGTCATTCCATACAATCCGTGGTCAGACAGTAAGCATAAATAAAGGAACATGCTCTTTTTCAAAATAAAAAAAACAAAAAGATACAACTTAATATAGTCACATCCAAGAAAATGTTTCACTTACTTTCATGCATATTTAATTGTAAAAATCTCATCATAATAAATACATTAACACATTAGCATTACTACATTCTTCAAGCCATTTTTTAAACCACGCACGAGGTACAGGAAGAATCCTTGTCGCCAAGTCTGAGAATGATATCATTTAGCGCCAAAATATTCGGAACTCCAGCGCTCGAATACGCTACCTTGCGGTGATTTATAAAACTGCGAATGCAACTAAAACTTTGCCGCGTTGCGTTCCATGTGTGTCTGTTGACGTAAACACAGGCAGTTTGTTCTGAGTATTTATTAACGCAATCGATGTGTCTTAGTTTGCTTTCAGCTACAGAAATTAATTCGTCCCTTAGTAGTATTCTCGAGCTCCTCAAAATAATGTTAGTTTTCATTATTTCCTTAATAATAGGTGAAAGCGAAAATTCTGGATTAACAAACTTGGATAACGTTCTACAAGGTAAAAAATTTTATTGTTTTGTATGAATTTGTAAGAATATGGGAGTTTTTTTAATCTTAAATTAATTAAACTTACCATATTTTACAGCAGCATTTAGTTGGAATGAACAGTATGCAAAATATTTTCTTGAATATATTATCGTAGAACAAAATGAATAACCGAGAAAGAATTTACTTTATTCCTTTTATTCTCAGCTGAAAGGTTTCGCCAAATTTGTTTAGGGTTATAATTTTGGCATTGTGCGAGCAAAGTATCCTTGGCGAGATTTCGCGTTTTTAGTTAAACCATTTTCAATTTTTATCATGAGTGGAATAAAATGGTAGTAAGATTACAGAATTCGATAAGTAAAAAGAAATAATTGTCAATCAACTGAAAAGAAAACTACCACCATATATCCGTGAGAATTTTGTTGATGATTTGCATAACATGACACAATTAAATCGTAACTCAGAAATTAGAAAAATCGAAACAGAAATTTTTTAAATTAACCGATTCGGGAATTCAAGAGAAATAACTCAGCTACAAATGGAAAACAAGCGCTAGCCAAAGCAAAGCAAAGAAGTATCATCTTCTTTTGGTAATAATTTGTAATGTCATATTAAATTTTCTAGCATTAATTGTTATTCTTGTCAGGCCACAATTATTATTTAGTTTTATCAAGAATTGATAAATATCGAATTCAACATCGTGAAAATGGCTGCTTAGAACTACGAACTACGTACTTTGCATTAATGTTTGACGTTTAGTAATGCTTCTTGAATTCTCATTTCTTTCTACGTGGGTCAGAATATCAACAAGACTTTGAAAATTAATTTAAAAAGAATAAAGCGAAACAATCATACGTACGAACAAAAATCACAACACTTTTAGCATTTTCTTCGTTACCATGTGCGTTTGTTTTAGTTTTCAATTCCGCCATTAGACAGTGACTTCAGTGCCCCCTATAGTTCGTTGGAGTTGCGAATAGGGTTGCCTCCCGTTTATCTGTCAGGATCGTTCCTGCATTGACCGATTTCCATAATACAAACATTTGGAAAACGACTGTACGTGCATTACTATTGCGTGCGGTTCACAGTTACATCTAACAGTAACCAGTTACTTACCGGTCGACCGGTGAGTTTCGTCGAACGCAACCAAAGTGAAATAATAAACTGGAGTAATAATCATCATTGAAGCAAAAATGTTTTTGCCCACTTTGTTTGGTTGCGTTCGATGAGTATGACCGAGAGCGACCGGTTAGTTAATCACGTGACAACTAATAATCACGTGCTCCAATCAACCAATTAACTGCTTAGAATGGTAACCGGTGAGGTAACCGGTTGATCATAGAACGCTGCGGTTTGTAACCGGTTACTTACTGGTCGACCGTTGAGGTTTGTCAAACGCAACCTTTGAAATCAAGGGGACATAACTTAACGAGCGCCTGCATCCTAGGAAAGGACTTTTACGCATGTGTCATTTGATTGGATGGCGAGAACACGTGACTTCGTGAAGCTAGCTGTTGTTTGTTGTCGCATGAAGCAGCTCAACAATGGAAGATAGATGTCTCCGAAAATAAAATGCGGCTGGTGATATGCGGCATACTGCTATTCGGCAGACAAATCGAATACTCGATTCGGCCGAATACTTTAATATTCGGCAACCGAATGGTAAACAAATTTAAATGTTCCATAATTTGTAAACTACTTCTGGCATACTATTTAAGACATTGAATGAAAGTTGCAATATACAGGTACTACCGCAGTTCAAATTGTTAGTTACTAATTTTATCACATTTAAAGTATATTTAAAGTTTGAGAAAACACTCAGATGTTGAATTTTAATCTTGTTGCTTTTTAATATTTCTTTAATCTTATGACACATTTATAGCTAACTATTTTCCTCGTTTAAATATAACATAGTAATATGAAAGAAAACCACCGATTGTGTGTTACACCATATGGAACATTATTGTTTAAAAACAACAAATTTAAATTTGTTACTGTAATAGAAATTCAATAATCATGTATACTAAAAGTGAAAAATAAAAATATTTTACAATGTTTCAATTTTATTCCTCTATTTTAATGATGATACAATTATTTATCAGTTACTGAAGAGATTAATGTGCCAGGAAATCACATGAAAAATATTGTAATTTTTTATGATATTTTAAGCAACTTAGGTTTATATTATTTGTATGTAAGGTAAATGTATTAAGATTATTTATTTAAAACATAACATGTTGCCATGATTATCAATCATCAAATCATACATCAGGAACAGGAAAGAAAGTTAGTATCCACTTATGCCAGAATTTCAGATATAAACCAAATTAGCCACTTACAGTAATAATTAGTGTTTGCTTCTAAACAGTTTATTTTAAATTTAATGTCGATAAATTTCCGATGCAAAAAATGGAAATGCATATACATTTCCCGTAAACAGATTAATGTTTTCTGTTTTACATTTGTGTAAAATTCAAATATTTTTTCAACAAATATTCAATATCTAGCTGAATATTCGGTCTGAACTTTTCCTGAATATTCGGTGCAATTGATATGTTACATGAATTTTTATAATGTACGCGATTGAAAAAAGACTTGTAGTTTATAAATAAAATAGAATTCTGGGTACTTATACTGTATACAGTGTGCTTATAAAAAAATCCATAATACAGCTTAGAATCAACAAATTGTTGGATTCTAGGAAAGGTGGTCAGGGGAGAATTTTTTTGACTTTTTTGGTTCTATTTTGTAGCTTTTGACTGTTTGATCACTTGTGGGGAAGGGGGGAGGAAACATGACACTCCTCTGTATTCACACTTGGTGATACAGCTACAGGAAGGTATAGCATTTAGTACAGAACTTTTGGTTTTGAAAATTGAACCTTTAAATTTAAACTGATTCTATCTCTAACATGTGTCGAAAAACTCGGCTACCCTTAAGTATGTACTCCATCATATAAAATAAAATCCTATGGATTTATGGATTTTAGGTTAGTAAAATTAAGAGAGTGCGTGTACATATGTATAGATGAATGTCACCCATGTAAAAGAAATCACTCGCATATAAAAGAAATAACCAGCTATAGGCTCAAGGCCTATTTATGTGTGAATGTGTCAATATTACTATTGCAATATTACTATTTTGACCAAATCACTCTACTTTATTTTCCATCTTCTGATGAACTCGTAATTGAAAATATACTATACATTTATTTTTTTAATATATCCATCATGGAGCGAGTTTGGATAAATATGTTTAAAGAAGCTTTTAAGTCATGAAATAACTCAGCATAATTAAATTTCATTCTAGTTGCACTAAGGAATCCTTTTATCAACATGAGTGAAATTTCCTTCATCCACTCATAGTTACAATGCTCTAGCATTTTGCTTGAGATGAACTTGGTTTATCAACACAAATAAAAAGGAACACTTATTTGAGTTCTTGTGTTGTTTTACTAAAAAAAATTCATACAGTGAAACCTGTGTAAGTTGACCACTTGCGGTGCAGTACTTTGGTGGTCAACTTAGACAGGTGGTCAACTTATAAAGGGGGTAATGATTTTTTTTTTTTTTTTTTTTGTAATTCTTACACCATGTATTCATTTCTTGACTAATTGACACCTACTCTTTCTGTTCAACTCACTTTCATTGTTTAGCATTACTTAGAAGCAATCTCTAAAAAATATTTGAATAATATCTTAAATTATTTTCCCAGAATGACGTATAATGTGTCATGCAAATTTAAAATTTCAGTAAATTGATCAAAAAAGAAAAAGTCTTATTGTTTATGAAAAGTTACTCATTTTATATTAATAGTTCCTAAAAATTTACAGCTAATCAAAAATTACGAATTTTTCGCTTAACAACAAAAGAAAAACAAGTTTGGAGAATAAAGGGGTTATTAGTAGTTTTCCCAGGTGGTTAAACTCAAAAGGAGATTTAGTTATGCTGCTGTTTCATTTAGTTGGTAAAATGCTGGTCTGGCATCAAAAATATTCTTGGAAAGCTATAAAAAAATAATTTGCTAAATAAAATTTAAAAAAATAAACCAAGTGGTCAACTTACAAAGGGTTTTTTACAATACTCCAAACCAAACTTGGTGTTCTTTAGTGGTCAAGATGGACAGGTGGTCAAGATAGAGAGGTGGTCAAGTTACAGGGGTTTTCCTTCATTATATAAGATAGGACTAATTCCGTTCCTGACAAAAGCGGTCAATATAGACATGTGGTCAACTTACAAAGGTGGTCAACTTTACAGGTTTTACTGTATCTGAGAATTATACAGCGGTATTATATCTGAGCAAACTACATTTGTAAGAAACATGCAACTTATCGACAGCTCTGCTATAACATCCGGAGACTGTCGCTTTGTCCTTGTAATGGACTCATCAGTCTGGAAAAGTGAATAACCAAGCTGGAGACAGTCGCCAACAAAGCTGCAAGGACCAACAAACTGGTAGCAAAAATAGATTTAGCTCATCAGCATGAGTTTTCAGCAGTAGTTCGATTCAACTAATTACGAAGCAGTAAGTTACCGCTCTTATGGCAGGGCTAGGACAGAACTACATGCAACATATCAACAACCTGGTTAGTTTGTTGGCACTCTCGGCTGCAATGAGAAGAACAACATCTGCCTCCTGCTCCGTTATAAACTATTCTAGATTGGTCAGTCCATGCAAAAACCAACCTGCTATAGTCAAGGGGATTTATCCCCAAATTCCTGCTCTTGTCCACCGGTTGTTACTATACACAAGGATGCCCATCCCTCCCCCCAAAAGACACCTGTTAAACAGGCAGGTTCTATAAATATTGCCCCCCCCGCAAAAAAGCAGCAGGGCCCCTAGTAGCCTACTGGATTGTCCTCTCCCCCCTGCAAAAATTTCTTTTTATAGGATTGAGTATTGTTAGATTTTAACTGCTTTAATATTTCTACCTATATTTTGAATTCATCAGATTAAATCTTAAAAATTTATTATTACTAGTAAGTTATTTCTATTAAGTAAGATTTAATTTGTTCATACGTGTTGAGTTTCTATATTTTTCCTCAATTTTTTTTCGAAAACATAACAAAATATTTTCAACATTTAAAATTTGAGTATAAGTTCCTTTATTTATTCATTTTTAGCCTACTTTCACAGTAAAAGTCAGAAAAAGAAGAAAAAAGCATGGAAGAAGGCTTAATGCATCTTAAAAATAACGCGAAAAACAAAAAAAAAAGTCAAAAATAAATAAAATAATTAAATAAATATCGAAAAATTAAAAATTGGAAAGTATAGGGTATTGAGATGGGGAAAAATGTCAGTCGGTCTGTCTGTCTGTCCCCCCCCCTAATAATTTTTGAATGAATCGTCCGATTCGAACAAACTTTTCTTTGTTCGAAAGATCTCGGCGAGGACACCTCAATCCCATATTTCACTTTTTGATTTGAACTATTTTTTGTTCAATTTTGAACAGTTCAAAAAAACTTAACATTAGTGCCTACAGGGAAATTCAAGGCAATTCCGAACTGTGAGGCGAATTTGCTTCAAACAAACTTTGTAGGAAAAAGCTTTTGATGAAAAACTTGTATATAAAATATCTTTTTGATTTGAACAATTTTCCGTTCAATTTTGAACAGTTTAAATCCCTTAACATTAGCGCCTACGGGGAAACTGAAAGTCAATGTAGATTCTGTACTTGAAGGCGGATTTATTTCAAACAAATTTTGTTGGAAATAGCTCTTGACGCCAGACTCCGACTCCGAGAATTTAGGGCACCTGACTCCGACTCCTGTGCCCGACAATTAATCGGACTGCGACTCCCCGACTTCGACTCTGACTTCGTAGCTTTGGCAAAAATGTATACGTGGAGGACAAATGACTGACTAAGATTCTTGATATTCGACTCCAACTCCTTTATCTCAAAATGAGATTGACTCCGACTCCGCAGCTATGGTTTTAACTGTGAAATAAATATTGTTAATATGACTTGTTTTTATTTTCACACTAAAGTTTTAATTTAGGTATTCAGTTTTCGGCGGATAAACTCGAAGTCCTACATAAAGATATGCGCAGACGATTTTTTTTTTGGACAGTGAAAATTATTTCTTTAAGTTGACATTTTATTGTTTTTATTTATTTTGCTAAGTTTATTAATTCATTTAAAAATTATTTTTAGCAACAGGGGAAAAAGAAAGATTTTTTTTTTTGATATGATGTATTTATTTTAATAAGCTTATTAATTTTAATTATTATTTTTTCGTTTTGAAAGCTGTTAAAGAATTTTTTTTAATGAAAAAAAGTGTATTAGCTGCTTTGTTTAAAAGGTGCCGCTATTTTATTTGTTCGTGTTTTGTTTTTCCTTTTTTTACGCATCTAATTTTTCTAGATGAGTAAGGAATATCTTATTCCTAGAAATCAGCTTAAAATATTAAAAAAATATGTTTGAAACAATTTGCGATTTTAGCTATTTTTCAGACTATTGATCAGGTACCTTTCTCCGCACACACCCCACCTCTTAGCCGTAGGCCTTAGAGAAAGTAGTATGGGTATACGGGAAAGTAGGCTCGTTTAGTTCTAGACGGAACTTCTTGTTTTGAAATTCGGTTTCTTGAGCCTTGCATCCGAGCTAAATGGCTTTTTAAATATCTCTTCTCATAAAATCCAACACCACAAATAGAACAGGTAAATTCCATGTTCATTTCGAGCAGAGCAACACCTATGAAGAACAATATTCAACATTCAGAACGAAAGCGCGAAAATATCATTCAGAACAACGGCGGGAATTGCGTCACCATGTCATGTGGTTTCAATATCCAATCAAATAAGACATGAGTAGAAGTCCCCGCGCCACAAAATCACGTGTACGCGCCATCCAATCGTATGAGACATGAGTAAGAGTCCTTTCCTAGGATGCAGGCGCTCGTCATAACTTAGAATCCTAACATTTAACTTTTCTCCTGCAAGTAATTCGGAACTCCAGCGCTCGAATACGCTACCTTGCGGTGATTTATAAAACTGCGAATGCAACTAAAACATTGCCACGTTGCGCTCCACGTGTATCTGTTGACGTAAACGCGGTCAGTTTGTTCTGAGTAACGCATTCAACATGTCTAAGAATGCCTTCAACAACAGAAATTAATTCGTCCCTTAGTAGTATTCTCGAGCTTCTCAAAATAATGTTAGTTTTCCTTATTTCTCTCAAAAAAGTATTAAATGGTGGAAGCGTAAACAAGAAAACTCTGGATTAACAAAATTGGATAACGTTATACCAGGTAAAATTTTTTATTGTTTTGTATGAATTTGTAAGAATATGAGTTTTTTTTAATCTTAAATTAATTTAACTAATCATATTTTACAGCAGCATTTAGTTGGAATGGACAGTATGCAAAATATTTTCTTGAATTTATTATCGTAGAACAAAATGAAAAATGTTTAACCGAGAAAGAATTTACTTTATTCGGAACTCCAGCACTCGAATACGCTACCTTGCGGTGATTTACAAAACTGCAAATGAAACTAAAACATTGCCACGTTGCGTTCCACGTGTGTCTGTTGACGTAAACACAGGCAGTTTGTTCTGAGTATTTATTAACGCAATCGATGTGTCTTAGTTTGCTTTCAGCTACAGAAATTAATTCGTCCCTTAGTAGTATTCTCGAGATTCTCAAAATAATGCTAATTTTCATTATTTCCTTAATAATTGGTAAAAGCGAAAATACTGGATTAACAAACTTGGATAACGTTATACAAGGTAAAATTTTTTATTGTTTTGTATGAATTTGTAAGAATATGGGGTTTTTTTTAATCTTAAATTAATTAAACTTACCATATTTTACAGCAGTTGGAATGGACAGTATGCAAAATATTTTCTTGAATATATTATCGTAGAACAAAATGAATAACCGAGAAAGAATTTACTTTATTCCTTTTATTCTCAGCTGAAAGGTTTCGCCAAATTTGATTAGGGTTATAGTTTAAGTATAGTGCGAGCAAAGTAGCCTTGGCGAGATTTCGCATTTTTAGTTAAACCATTTTTAATTTTTATCATGAGTGGAATAAAATGGTAGTAAGATTACAGAATTCGATAAGTGAAAAGAAATAATGGTCAATCAACTGAAAAGAAAACTACCACCATATATCCGTGAGAATTTTGTTGATGATTTGCATAACATGACACAATTAAATCGTAACTCAGAAATTAGAAAAATCGAAACAGAAAATTTTTAAATTAACCGATTCGGGAATTCGAGAGAAATAACTCAGCTACAAATGGAATACAACAAGCGCTAGCCAAGCAAGGCAAAAAAGTATCATCTTCTTTCGATAACAATTTGTAATGTCATATTGAATTTTCTAGCATTAATTGTTATTCTTGTCAGGCCACAATTATTATTTAGTTTTATCAAGAATTGATAAATATCGAATTCAACATCGTGGAAATAGCTGCTTAGAACTACGAACTACGTAGTTTGCATTAATCTTTGACGTTTAGTAATGCTTCTTGAATTCTCATTACTTTCTACGTGGGCCAGAATATCCACAAGACTTTGAAAATTAATTAAAAAAGAATAAAGCGAAAAAATGATACGTACGAACAAAAATCACAACACTTTTAGCATTTTCTTCGTTACCATGTGCTTTTGTTTTAGTTTTCAATTCCGCCATTAGACAGTGACTTCAGTGCCCCCTATAGTTCATTGGAGTTGCGAATTCCTTTTATTCTCAGCTGAAAGGTTTCGCCAAATTTGTTTAGGGTTATAGTTTTGGAATTGTGCGAGCAAAGTAGCCTTGGCGAGATTTCGCGTTTTTAGTTAAACCATTTTTAATTTTTATCATGAAAGGAATAAAATGATAGTAAGATTACAGAATTCGATAAGTAAAAAGAAATAATGGTCAATCAACTGAAAAGAAAACTACCACCATATATAAACTGTGAGTACACATTTTATTTATTTTGTTCTGAGTGAATTTGAATAAATATCAGTTTTTCAATTCGATGAAAAAAAAAAACGAACTTAACAACATTGACTGGACACTTTTCCTTAACCTAATTCCACATAAATGATTTAAATAACCTTTGTTACTACAGTATCCTACTGAAATAGAAAGTATGCAAATAAATTTTCTTGAAAATATGTATCGCAGAACAGATTGAAAAATCCAGAAAGAACGTTAAGAATTTGACTAATAAAAAATAAAAGTTCGCCAAAAATCTGTTTATAGGGTTATGGTTTTAAAATTGTGTGAAAGAATAATGTATCTTGACAAGATTTCGCATATCAGGTAAATCATTTCCATGACGAATGAATTAAATGCATGATTTCTTTAGATATCCAATCATATAGTCATAGAAATAAATTATCTAGTGTTAAACGTTACTCTTGACAGTCTGCCACGTATGTGCACTATGTGACAAAAATGTCAACAAATGCCGGAAATGTCACGAAACTGAACTTAATATGTATTAATGTACAGAAAAAACGGTACAAAATGAAAATGCCGTTCGAAGCGAACCAAAAATTTATGAATTCCGAATTCAACATCGTGAAAATGGCTTGCTTCAGAACAACTTAATGTGTGTTCTGCATTAATTGTTTACTTTCGTAATACTTTTTGGTTTCTAATCTCTTTCTATATGGGTCAGAATAACCAAAAGACTTTGAAAAATCTTTTCAAATGAATAAAGCGAAAAAATCATACATAACAACAAAAATCACAACACTTTTAGCATTTTCTTCGTTACCACATGCGTTTGTTTTAGTTTTTAATTCCGCCATTAGACAGTGACTGCAGTGCCCCCTATAGTTCGTTGGAGTTGCGAATCGATCACCGCGCGGTTGGTCAGGTTGCGGTAATGACATCACTGGAATTTTTCTGGTTTCCCGGTGGAACAGCTGTGTTTCCGAACGCTTGTAGTTACATCGCGGTAGTTTTACAGCAGACGACGCTCTCGTATACGCTCGTAGAATAATAATAAGAGTAGACCGAGCTATGGCAACCCTTTTGCTGCTCATAAACCAAACGATTCTTCCAGGTAATAGGAACAGGAAACATGCCAAAAGAGTCGCCAAAACGAACTCGTCGCCGCATTTATGCCAACCTCTGGTAATCGTTATTTGGAGTACTGATCACGGATTTATTTACACTTGATTTGATTTACACGAGGCGTGGTGATTATGATCCGCTATAATTGTTTATTTCTGGCATTTAACGGTAAGATTTTTACCTACAGTTTCAATTTAAGATACCGATTAGTACATTTTTGCGTTAACGCAAAACGTTTACGCCATTTCGTTCACACCAACGCTGACAGCTCCAAATGAAATAAAAGTTACCGAAAACTGATCAAAAACTATTACTAATGTCAAAATAATGCATAACTAAAAGAAAAACAGTTCAATCTCTGCACCTGGAAGTTTTTTTTAATGAAAATACATTGTCTTAAAATACATGTCGAGTGCCAAACTATAGATAATGCTGCCATCTAGCAACCATGCTGCCAAAGTCTTCGCCAAGCCCTTCCACTAGTCACATGATACATCTATGAACCAATTTTCTTTATCAGCAAGAATGAGAAAGCTCGGTCTACTCTTATTATTCGAAATGGGAAGATTGGGCGCCGACTATTGGGCGCCGGGAACATCGGGCGTCGAGCACTTTGGGCGCCGGGAACTTTGGGCGCCGAGCGTTTTGGGCGCCGGCAAGCGAATTTTGAAACCCTCTCAATTACAGTGCATTGGCGAAATTCGGAAGCTGCCAAAATGGTTGGCGAGAATTTCGCAGTGCTGCTCTTTGCGGAGCGCAATGCTGCTTATGCTCTGCTCAAGCGCCTCTGCTTGCAACCTGTGTTTGAAAACAAAGTTCATTGTAATAGTCGCGATTGTCATAAAGTTCTGTATTTTTAAAACTCTGAACGATATTCTTGGTCTAATTAAAGAATTATTTGAACACAATATGTATCAAGTTTTTAAATGTTGCAAGTCGTGTATGGATATTACGCTAGTTAAATTTTGTATTGAGACTTATAAATTTTGTTTACAAATGCTACTTGTGCAGTCGTGAAAGCTTGGCTTCATCTTCATACGTTATGGCTTTCATATTTTAACTCGTATTACATTTAAAATCCTTGAAACTTATGTTTTGTCACATACAATCTTATTTTGTGAAACAACCACGAATTTTGTTAGCGTTACTAAAAAGTTGTTATATTGTTGTCTAATATATTGTAAAAAATATATGAATTTTTTAGTATATATTTGACATTTCTTTTAATTCAGTATTGATTCAATGTATTTTAATTCGTAAATATACTTCAGTTTGATTCTTTTGTGTGTTGAAGTTACGCATAATTCAAATTGCAGACGATATTCCTTTTATATTTTCCGAAAAATATTAAAATGCATTTTACTTATGAGTTAAAAACTAGTTGGGTTGTGGAACAGTCAAAAAATATTAAGAATTTTTCCTACCTTTCCTGCAATCCTACTGATGATTAAAAAGTTAAAGTTGAAAATAAAGAATGATAACGGAATATCATATCAATTTATTTTAAATACTAATAAAATCTCGGTTGTGTTTCTTTAAAAAAAAAAAAACCTATATTGTCCCCTCAAAGCAACAGTAAGATATCTTAGTGTTATATCTGTGATTAGGTATGTTACTGTTGTTTTGAAGCTATGATGTATTTTGGTTTTGCATTAAAAAAAATCCGAGTTTAGACCAAAATATCTAGGACAGCATCAAGACAAGTAAAAAAAAAAAAAAAAAAATTCTTAAGATGGAATGGCAGATCTACCATGTTGCAATTGTAAGAACTCCCATAAGGCTAGAAAGATGATTCAAAATTGCAGCCTTTTATTTATTTTTTTTACTTAGTTCTATGATAGACAAAGACTTAATAAACTTTTTAGAAATATCAATATTTTGAAATTTACCAAACTAAACAATGAGATGGGCTGGTCATTTCTCAAGAATAGAAAATGACAGAGCTGCGTTGACGGTCTTTAGTGCGGTCCCATTTGGACAGCGACCAATGGGTAGACCAAAAACAAGATAGGTCGACTGTGTGGACTCTGATTTTGATTTCATTAAAATCAAAAACTGGAGGTCAACGACAAAGAGGAGGACAGCCTGGCGGGATCTCCTGAGAAAGGCCAAGGCTCGCATTGGGCTATCCAGCCAATTATGATGATAATTACAGACAAAGGGGTCCCCAAAAATATATTTCAATGGGCCTCTTAAACCCATAAATCAGCCACTGAAAACTAATCTTCTGGTAACTCTGAAGTAATTTGAAGTGAATATTTACCAAATACTTGAACTACCTATAATCTGTGAAAAGGTAATTGTTTCTTATTCACAGTAACTATTACAATTGGCTAAAATCACATTGGTTTGCTCAAGACATGCATAAGTACAGAAATTCTTAATTTCTTAGTATTCCTGAACTGCTAATACTTCGTATAAGCAGGCTTGTCATTTTGAATTTTTCCAGGGTTTGAGGGGTGGGAGAGGGTGTTTACTCAATGCAAATTTTATTGCAGAAACTACAACCCCTTATATGTAACATTAATTTCTCAAAGCTAGGGGTGAGGCAATTGACCCTCCTAAATGACAGGCCTGCTTATAGGAAGTTTAAATTTCGACGGGGTCAACAAGAGGCCATGTCTGCCTGGTGTAAACCTAACCGGCAGCTCTGTAATGCTGTGATTAGGATTTGCGTAGCCTTCACAATATTCCCAGGTTAGGTTTGCCCCAACTATAGTGGGCCTAGCTTGGAATCTAAGTGATATATTTATGGAGGGCTGAAAAGAATAAGGTTTTGTCAAAATGTCTTCTGTTAAAAGGTTCTCATTCATAAGGGCGTGAGGATTGGTAGGGGCACCATGGGCTCTCACAACCCTTTGCATTGAATCTTATTCAGCTCCCTATTCTGCACAAAGTATGAAGTTTAGAAGACGATTGAATGTCATGGAGAAGCGTGCCATATCTTGCGCTCACTTAGGCTTCAGATCTGGCCCTTCCCCCAATTTTCCTTCCACTGCGCCATAAATTCAAAATTAATTATAATGCAAGAATAATTAACTGCAAGCTCCTTCTGCAAACTTATATGGATTGCTTTGAACCTAAAAAAGAAAAACATGGGTGACTCACATGTTGTAGGGTGCTTACTTTGGCTCAAGAGCCTCCCCCCCCTTTCCCCCGACTACCAATCACTTCTGAAGTGCTCCAAATTCAGAGTTAATTACAATACAATATGAATAGCAACCCTTTCTGCAAGTTTTCCGTATTGCTTCACATGCCATGAATGTAAGGGAAAAAAACGGAAACGAACAAGTTCAAAGGGTGCAAGAATGCACTAGCCAAGGGCACTCACTTTGGCTCCCCTCCCCCCTCTAACTTAACTATCACAGGTGCTATGAATTCAAAGTCAATTATACAATATTTGCTGTAAACTCTTTTGATAGGGAACATTTTAATATAGTTAAGATTTTGGTGCAATCTGCAAATTGTTATCAATTATCAGTTCATTCAGGCAAAATTAACAAGGTCAAAAAAAAAATTTATTTTTTAGAGCTCTGAATATATTATTATCATTAGCATACAAATGAACTCACACCTATTAGACTATAATGATTTAGTACAGTTAAGGAGTGACACAAGCTCGGAGCATAAAACAATCGAAATGGAACAGCTTACAGTTCCTGGGGCCAATGACTACTGATTGCGAGTAGTTGGTGGTAGACAAACGTGTCATTTCAATTTTTTCTAGGAAATGGGGGGGGGGGGGAGTGTGCAAAGGCTGACACTGGTCGCTCAAATTCTCACGAGCCCCACAGAGCATAGGAGCAGTGACTCAACATCTTCCCACCCATCCTTTCCCCTTTTTATTTTTTTTTTTATAAAACTAAAAACTGAGACAGATGAAGGTGAAATTACAAATTAAATGAAAAGGATTATATTCTTTCCTGAGATAAAATGTATTTCTTAGATCATTAAATGGTAGTATTTTTTACAGATTTTCTCACGACATTTTTATTGTTAAAAAACTTTATGAAATAACCAAAATCTTCAACATATTGTTCAGAGAAAACCAATAAATTAAAACATCAACAACATAAGAGAAGCACTTTCAGATCGTATTTCAGTTACTATTCTCAAGAATATAAAAAAAAATCAACAGTCAAAGAAACTCATTTTGAAACAGCATGTATTATCTCCCATGTTTAAATCTGTTCTGCGTCTCTTTCAATGTGAGTTTATTGCGAATGTTTACAGCAAACAGAATTTTCCAAACATAACAACAATACAGACGTAAATTAAGATTCAGAAGAAACCCTACGAAAACGGAAATATTTCACAACACAAAAACGGTAAATCGTGAAATTAAAACGAACTAAAACTTTAAACAGCAATATTTCGCATTGCAATTTCTACCTCACAATTTAAAGGGTCGGCTCTGTTTACATTTTACTCGGGGTTGCTTTAATGTATCCAGGTTACCATGCTGTTTACTAGAACGCGCTCGTTTTTATTTCTCATTTCGCCAATGTACTGTAATTGGTTTTGTTCGGCGATCCTAACCGATCAACCACTGAGTAACCGGCTGCTAACCGCTGCGTTCTATCATCAACCGGTTACCGTATTAATATGTTGATTAGTTGATTGAAGCACGTGATCATTAGATGTCACGTGATCGATTAACCGGTAGCTACCAGTTGAGCTCGTAAAACGCAAGCATTCCTTGCGTTCGACGAACCTCACCGATCGACCGGTTACTAACCGTAGCGTTCTATGATCAACCGGTTACCATTCTAAGCAGTTGATTGGAGCGTGTGATCATTAGCTGTCACGTGATTAACTAACCGGTAGCTACCATAATGTAAGCATTGAGAGTGTTTCAAAATTCGCCGCCGGGACATTGGGCGCCGAGCATTTTAGGCCCCGGGAATACTGGGCACAATATGCTCGGCGCCCAAAGTTCCTGGCGCCTAAAATGCTCGGCACCCAAAGTTCCCGGCGTCCAAAATGCTCGGCGCCCAAAGTTCCCGGCGCCCAATTTATGGCGCCCAATCTGCTGCGCCCAATCTTCCTAGACCGATCATATGCTGCCTTGAAGTCAATGAACAGATGGTAGGTATCAATTCCGTACTCCTTGGTCTTTTCCAGGATTTGTCTTATAGAGTGAATTTGGTCTATGGTAGACTTCCTCTCCAGGAAGCCACATTGATAGTTTCCTACAACTTTTGAAACATACGGAAGAAGTCTACGAAATAGGATGTTGGAAAAAATCTTAAAAGCCACATTCAGAAGTGTGATACCACGGTAGTTGCGACAGTCCAGCCTGTCTCCTTTTTTGTGGATGGTGAAAATTGAACCCTCTTCCCATTCAATGGGCATCTGTTCCTGGTTCCACACATCACTAATGATCTTTAAAAGCTCATTGTTCAACTCCGGTGCATTGACAATAAATAGCTCGGCTTTAATACCATCTGGGCCAGGGGCCCTGTTTCTATTAAGACTTTTTAAGGTATACTCCAATTCCCTTAAGGTAGGTACAGGCATATCTTGTGTTTGTCTAAGAGTACTAGGCACTTCAAAGGTAACAATTTCATCAACCGGGCTGTCATTACCAAACAGCACCTCTTTAAAATGCTCTCTCCATCTAATCATTGTTTCTGTGTTATTACAATTCAATTCACCATTTCTCTTTCTGATAGTTGTAGTTCTGGAGTTAAAATCTTTCCTAATATCATTAACCAATTGATAAAATTTTCGTGCTTCTCTTTGGGTCTTCATATTTTCTATATCTTTGTATTTGTTTTCCATAAAGATTCTTTTCTTTTTCTTATGCATCCTTTTTTTCTTCCCTTCTCAACTCCTTATATAATTCAGCTGAATTTCTAGTAGAGTGTCTTCCAATCATAACCCTGTAAGCTTGGTTTTTTTCTATTAGTCAGTTCTTCACACTCCTCATCATACCAGCCGTTTTCCCTTTTATTTTTCTTAAGCTCTGGTATGGTCCCATTCGCTGCATTGTTAATCACCGTGACGACATCCTTCCATTGGTGTCTTTCATTTTCTACATAGTCTCTGCTTGTAAAACTTTCCTTTAAACAATTCCTATATTCTAAAGAAATTAGTTTGGGTAATTCTCAAAAAATCCAATTCGAGTGAGGTCAACTATTCTTAAATAAAGTGAAACAGTTAACATGATTGCTTTGCTTCAAAAGCAATGAGTGAACCAAGCCAATTCTTTTAAAAGTGGATACTTCTTGATACTAGGTACATGCTAGCATACATAATTTGGTGGCTCACTCATGACTTTGAGGGAAAAAGCCAATTGAAAATGCTACTTTTTAAAGTTTTTTTTTTTTTTTGCCTTGTTTGAGCTCGGATATCTGCTAAAGCCGTGAGCAACTCTCGGAAATAAGTATATGATTAGCTACTGACCACAGTATAGTACTGAGAAAAACATAAAATAGCAATGGTTTCTATTGACTTTAGTAATTAAACGGTCTTAAAGTCGACGATTTTTTTAAAAAATGGCCAAGTTAAGAGCTCAATAACTTTGTGCGTGACGGGTCAACAACTTTGGGACACAGCTGAAGTTATAGACTCATGTCAGAAGCCCATGGGATCTAATCAGCTTTCATAATTTAAGAATTTCAAAAATTATGATTTCAGTATAAAAGAGCGCTTTTTCATGAGTTTACATGCGTGCTACACAAAATCTAATGAGCTCAAAACTCACAAAAATACTAGAACGTATCAACAGCCAAATGTTCTTTAAACTTCTCAAATTTCATGCTTCCAGTATGTTAGAAGTTTCTGCAACTTTAACCACAACATGGCAATTGGTGTCGAAGAGCTAATCCGCCATTTGGGAGCACTATTTTTTGGAGATCCTAGATCCTCAGAACTCAGATGCTGAAAATTTGCATAAGTTAGTTTCAAAGACATCTCTACAACTCTATAAAATTTTATCCAATTCGGAGGTGATCAAACGGACCAACTTTTCCAGGTCCAACTCCCCCATTCCAAAGATTCGGCCGCTTTTTCGGACCTAGAAAGTATTCTGAACACAAAAATTTCTGTCGAAAAATATCGTAATCGCAAATCTATTCTGCAATGTTATGCCTGCCAGGGGTTTAACCACCTGGCAGAGAATTGCTTCAGGCATGTCAGATGTGTGGTGTGCGGTGAAGCACACAACAAAGCAAATTGCCCTAACAGGCAAAATCAGGAAAAATCTTGTTGCGCAAACTGCGGGGAGAACCATGCAGCCTCTTATAGGGGCTGTAAGGCCTTCCCAAAGCCCAAGATCAATTTAGGCAACCGGCGCTACTTCAACCGGGATACTGCCCGCGTTGACCCACGCCGCTCTTACTCTAATACCACTCAAGGCATTCCCGCCACTGAAAATGATCCCCATTTCAATAACTACCCTGAACAAAATTTCACCGATTTATTCTCAATTATACAGGAAATCAATAAAGTTTTCAACATCAATGAACTCATCTCCACTCTCAAGTCAATCCTCCCTATTCTAAAAAGCCAAGGCAACTTGTTAGAGAAATTATCCTCCATAGTTCAAGTTTTAAGCAACTTGGACTAATTTGTCTGTTTTTCCTTTCGCATTTTCAAGTACCTTTTTTCACCCCTCTTTCCCATGCATCTGTGTCCCCCTTAATTGTTCTCCCTTGGAGCCGCCAGGATCTCTCGATCGGCTTTCACTTTGGCCAATCACAGCTATGCCTCCCTTCGGGGAAATTTGAACAAAATATAGCACACAAGTGGATGCGGGGCTCCGCCCCAGGTGCCACAAGCATGAACTTTATACTTCCGTGGCAAACGGACCAATATGAAAAATCAGGCCAGTTGACGAGGAATGACTCTAATATAACATTATGCAAATTTCCCCTGCATCTTTTGTTATTTTCTGACAAATCTGTGTTTCTTTCTTTCTTTCTTTTTTTTTTTGGCTTTTTACTTATATTTTTACCTTTGAGCCTAAATCAATTAATTTATTTTTTAAAGTTTATTACTAAGTAGTGTATATGCAAAAATCACTTATCCAAATGCAATCCTTTTCCTAAAATATAGCATTGATTTATGATAGATATAAAGTAAAAAATAACCGAATTAAAAAGAAAAAAAATACTAAGCACTTTTTATAATGCACTCAAAAGGACAAAATAACTTTTCTGGACCCGAAAGGACAATATTTAAGCATTGCTGTAGTTTTCAATTATTTTAAGAGAATGAATCCACAAACGAGGAAAAGTCTAGACAGGCGGAGAATTTCTTATTATTATCTAACTTTCTGTCATAAATTTGAGTGTTGAAACATGCATATTTTTCTTCGAAAGTTTAGTTTGAAATGACTTGAGCCGCACTCTTCCTCGTTTGTGGAGTTATTTTCTTGGAACAATTGAAAACTACAGAAATCCTCATATAAATAATAGCCGATGATCGAGTAACCCACGTTTTTCAACCATGAAACCTGCGCCACGGCATGATCATTTGATAATATGTTTTGGTATCTTTATTATATTATTATACTAATAATAAAGCTGAAAGTCTCTCTGTCCGGAGGATGTCTGGATGTCTGTGACGCGCATAGCGCCTAAACCGTTCGGCCGATTTTCATGAAATTTGGCACAAAGTTAGTATGTAGCATGGGGGTGTGCACCTCGAAGCGATTTTTCGAAAATTCGATGTGGTTCTTTTTCTATTCCAATTTTAAGAAAAACAATATCATAAGATGGACGAGTAAATTACGAAATTATCGTAACGTGGAACCGTAACATGGGCACAAGCCAATTGGCGAGATATGAAATTATCATAACGTGGAACCGTAAGATGGGTACAAGCCAATTGGCGAGAAAATTCACCATACATTATTTGTAAATATACAGGCGAACCAAAAGACCTTTTGATTTTTCTATTACGGGAAAAGCCGTGCGGGTACCACGAGTTACTAATAATAAAGCTGAAAGTCTCTCTGTCCGGAGGATGTCTGGATGTCTGTGAGGCGCATAGCGCCAAAACCGTTCGGCCGATTTTCATGAAATTTGGCACAAAGTTAGTATTGGGTGAGTGCAAAAGTTCGTGCGGAGTCTATGAAAGAAAGTCATACAGTGATTAGGCAAGCAAAACTCTTTATTCAATCAATGATATATTCTCCATCGCTGTCTATAATCTTCTTCCAACGTTCTGGCAGCATACGGATGCCCCGATCATAAAAACTGCGTGGTTTAGATTCGAAGAACGAAGACACGACGTTTTGTAAGGCATTCAAAGAGTCAAGGTTTTTTTCATTAAAATGATTTTGCAATGACCAGAATAAGTGATAATCCGATGGTGTGATATCAGGAGAATACGGTGGATGAGTTAGGACATCCCATTTCAGGCTGTTCAGTTTGCATAGCATCTGTCTTGAAACGTGTGGTCTAGCGTTATCTTCATGAAAGACTATGCCTTTGCGATTTGACAAACTCGGTCATTTCTGTTTTATTTCTCGGTTCAGATTAGTTGATTGACGACAGTACTTGTTTGAATCAATCGTTTGGCCGGCGGGGAGAAACTCAAAATAAATTATACCCTTGCAATCCCACCAAACACAGAGCATCACCTTCATCGGCTGCAAACTGGCCTTTGCCATTGCGTCACCATGTTCACCTGCCTGTTTCCATGTGCGTTTGTGCTGAACTTGATGTACAGGACCTATTTTTCATCGCCCGTCACTAATCGATCCAAAAACGGCTCGTTTTTGAGCCGCTCGAGTAAAGATACGGCAGCAAAAATTCGCTGGATTTTGTTGCTCTCGGTCAATAAATGGAGCACCCATATATCGAGCTTTAAATCGAATCCGATTTTTTTTTAAACGCCGAAAAGCGGTTGATCGGTCAACGTTAAGTGCTGTAGCAACTTTCTCTGTTGAAATTCGCGGAGTAATCTGAATTAAAGAACGCAAAACGTCGTCATCAATGCCGGAGGGTCGACCTGAGTGTGGCTCGTCTTCCAGCTTAAAGTCTCCGCAACGAAATTTTGCAAACCATTTTTCCACAGTTCATTTAGCTGGTGCTTGATCTTGATAAACGTCTTGAATGTTTTTTACGGCTGCTGCAACGTTTATTCCATTCCGAAACTCGTAAAGCATAACATGCAGTAAATGCACTTTATCAACACTCATTTTAAAAGTAATCTTTCTCGAAGCAGTTTGTATCTGCACAAATTATTTTGATTGGAATGAAAGCTGCACACGTCACCTTTCCAACGATCTGCCTTACGTAGATAGTGGCATTAATGACAACACGTTACGCCCGTTCTAACGCCATCTATTGCAACTCCGCACGAATTTTTGCACTCACCCAATATGTAGCATGGGGGTGTGCACCTCGAAGCGATTTTTCGAAAATTCGATATCGTTCTTTTTCTATTAAAATTTTAAGAGAAAAATATCATAAGATGGACGAGTATATTACGAAATTATCATAACGCGGAACCGTAACATGGGCACAAGCCAATTGGCGAGATACGAAATTATCATAACGTGGAACCGTAAGATGGGTACAAGCCAACTGGTGAGAAAATTCACCAAACATTATTTGTAAATATACAGCCCAGTAAGCAAAATATCTTGCCTCAGTATTGCATAAAGGTTGACATGCAAGAAAAATCATCTTGCATTAATGCTGCCTCAATGTTGTTATGTTACTCCCTTTATGCTGTCAGCAGGCTGCCACAATATTGGCTGACAAGGTGTATGCAACATAATATCAGGAAAATATCAAGGTAGGCTGCTTTTGTAATATTGCATACGTATTGATATGACAGGATAATATCAAGATGTTGTCATGACAGCATAAAATCAAGGTCTAGGCAAGATGATCTTGCTTTTGTAATCTTGCATACGTATTGATATGACAGGATAATATCAAGATATTGTCATGACAGCATGAAATCAAGGTCTAGGCAAGATGATCTTGCTTTTGTAATATTGCATACGTATTGATATGACAGGAAAATGTCAGGATACATTGACATGACAGTATGAAATCAGCACGTTTGCAAGGTGTTTTATCTATTTATTTCTTTGTATTATTTTCACTTGAAACTCGAGAATGAAATTTCATTCTGTAATTATTTCTGTTATTCTTCAAGATAGTTTTCTAGCCTAAGAATATTTCCTTAAAGCTGACATCTGATCGGAAATTCATATAAAGGTATTAATAGTACTCGCAATTTCTATATGTTTTAGATATAGATATTTGGATAGCTTGTGGATGGCTGTTCAATAACCTGAATGTTTAAAAAAAATATCCATCTAAGTCTCATTTATGGATATCTGCTAGATATTTGACTTTTGGATATTACTTGATTTGTTTATATTCAGGTCTCTGTGGCAAAATTCTTTTAATTTAAAGTTTTGTTGATTTCAGGTGAGTTTTTTTTAAATTCATTTCCTTTTAAAATGTGATGAACTAAGAAAACTAACACTTCTTCTTCTAAACTTCATTGTTTATCAACAAAATCGCGATCGCGATACGGCGTGAGTTCGGTGGTAACAATTTTGTACTGGATACTTTTCTTTGCTGTAACTACATTAATTAATATAGCTATTTTCTTTTCTCAGATAAGTGTTTCAGATGCTGCTGATTTTGTGTTTTTCACATTTTAGAACATTTGTTGGTCAGCAAAAGTTAAGTGTTTGTATGTTACCTACCGCTTTTCCGTTTGATTTGAATGTCGGCCATTGCTACTTTGTTTGCTGTTTTAAAAATTTAGTGGAGTATTAAACTGTTTTGAAGTTTTTCTTTTCTTTATTGGTATGTTTCTTTGTTTCTGGTAAATGTATTTTTTTTTACTCAATGATAATTTTTTCACTAATGAGGAGTTAAGTTCACAGGTACCCTAACTTTGATTTCTGTTCGTGTATGTTCGATCTGCATTTCTTCCATAATGTTAACTTTTCATTTTTTTAAACATAAAAATCTATCTTGCAAGTAGGCTAGGTATTAACTTAGATTTCTTTGCATGTGTTGTGTTACTTTGCTGAAAGGATTAAAACTCTAAAGTTGTTTTGTGGAAATGTTTAAGGCTTATTTTCTAGAAATTTTTATGTTCATGAATGTTCAGTTTAACCATTCGATTTAAGCATGCATTCCCCCAAAACATCTATCCAGTTTGTTAATTTTTACAATTGCACATTGCTTGAATATGTGTTTGCATTATAAAGATAAAGATTGCATTTTAGTCTTTCCCCTTGTTGTCGGATGGCACAAAAAGGCCCAATGCTGGGTTTATTATTTGCATTCATGTTTTAGCACCTCATCGTTTACATTAGCAAGATGAGCACTACTATTAATATTATTTCTCCCTAAAAGCTATGAAATCTCATATGCTGGAATTTTGGTTTTACCAATGTATTAAAAGTGTCTCACTTACTCCTCCATAATAATAAGCATTTTTTGGCATGATTTTTTTTTTCAATTTCCCGATTGTTTTATTTAAATTCAAATGGTATTATATTTGCTTGAAAACTCAGCCCACTGTTGACTAAAAAGTGGTTTTGTTTAAAAATGCCAGGTTAATGAGAGTGCATATGTAAAGTTTTTCTCTCAGGTGTTTTCGTCCTGCCAGAATGTAGATGAGTTTTCTGGATTTGACGGGGTTATTAAGTATCAAGTTTTTGGAAAATCTAACATATTAAAATTAGTGTAATGTTTTATAAGTCTCTGAATGCTGTAAATTTTGCAACAATTAAATATGAATCCAAGTTAGCCAACTATTACTCATAAAAGTTTGGCTTCAAAATTCACATTGTATGTATTTGATGTGTAGGTTTCACTAGTGCCATACCAAGTTGCTCTTAGTTCGAGTTCAGAGCATCAACCTTGTTGACATACACTTTACCGAGCACTTAGAATGACACTAAATACTCATAATACAAAATACAAATTATTCTTTTGCAAATATTTAATTATTTTATAGTATGAAAGAGAAAATAGAGAATGAGAAACATCCGGAGAGGAACATTTTACCGCGTTTACCTAATAAAATTGATGTAGTTTCCTTTTTATGTTCCTTCTCTGTCAAGCCAGTTTTTTTTTTTTTTATTGCAGTATCCTGTGTTTGTCAAGTATGTTAATATATAATTCATAAATTGTTATGAAAAACAAGATAGCAAATATTTATTTCTTTATTTTAGCAGAGAAGAAAAAAACCAAGCGGAAAAATTACTGAGAAAAACATTCAAGAGGAACTATTTAAATTAATGTAGTTTCTCTTTTATGTTTGTTCTCTGTGTTTTCGACATCTTTTAAAATTATATCCTTTAACACTCAAACATATAAGGTAAGTATATCTTATAATTTAATAATTCCAAATGTGAAAACACATGCTTTATGCAGCATCAGTCCATTATTTTTGCAATTTTCTCATTTTTTGAATTAAAAAGTTTTCTTGGCTGTTTTTCAGAACAAAAATTAGAAAAGGGAGATGTTTAATTCAAATATTTTGGAACAGTTTGGACTTTTTGGTGAAAAGGTCTTCACGCCAGTTACATCTGCAATTGTGGTTATGGCTGCAATTTTCTTGAGTATTGTATACTCGACTGCAAGCTTACTTGACAATGGAGAAATAAGATGAGACCAAATGAAGGAAATAGTTCATTGTGTCTTTTCCAATATTCGGGGTAAATTACGCTCTACCGTTTAGAAATCAGATTTGTTCGTTAAACCCACGCATACTACCTTTTTTAGGCATAATTTCTGTCAATCTTTAAATATTTTCAATTTTACGAGCGAAGCAGCGCAGAACATTAAAACCATTTGAATCAAACACGCCAGCCAGTAGCAGCTCATACACAGGTGGTGATCTCCTCTTATTTGTGAAGCAGGTAGGGTGAGGAAGCTAGTAAGTGTGACGTTTTATCTGTTAACACGGTTTTTCTTCTGTGTGTCGTGATGATGTCACTGTCCACTTAAGTTGCAGGCAAGTATAGTTCCAAATGTCATGATGTTATTGTAATTGAAATTCTAAATTTTTACATTAAATTCTAAGTATTTTTTTCTGCTGTAATATGTATTAACAAAGTTCCAGATGTTGCATTGGCATTGCCAAAATAAGTATTTTTATAAATTGGTCTTCTCCCAGTATTAATCAAAATTAGGGCAACAGGTTCTGCCATGAAAAGTTGTGGTTAAAAATTAGTTGCGGCACATCAAAACCTGACTAGATAAAATTAAATAAATAATAATAATAAACCTGAATTTTTGACATCTTGAATTAAAATTAAGCTTTTTGCAATCATGAGTGTGCATGTACTGGTGCGTGTGTTTTTGTGTATGTGTATTTGTAAAGATATGTGAATGTTTGAAGGCGTGTGTGTGCGTAAAGACGTGTGTATGTTTGAAGGTGTGTATGTAGGATGCAGAAGCAACCGCACAGTAGGAGCGGATTCTGGTGGTCAGTGCTGCTGGTTAGACCGTGCTTGCTGGAGAAGCAGGACCTGAGCCAGTCAACGGTGGTACTCCCGAGGCTCCTTTTCAAAAATCAAAGGACTAACATCATTCACCGGTGAAGTGAAAACAAGAAGCAATTCCTGATTGCTGAAAACAAACATAGATGTTTTGTCCCTGTCAAATTTTCATGCAATTGTGATGTTTTGTTTGTATGCATTTTTTAAAATGTTAGTCAATAAAAACATTTTACAGTAATTTTGATGACATTAAAGCTTTTTTCACTACGTAGAATTTAGTTAAAAAAAGTAGAGATTGCTGTGTGTAACTCATGTAAAGGAAGAAGCATATAAAGGTAGGTCATTTTGCCTAGGAATATCAAAATTTTATTGAAGTTCAGTTTTCAGATTTGAAATTCGACATCTTTTAAGAGATATGAAACAAAATAAATATTTTCATATTTGTCTATTATTTTTTTTCAGATTATACATGCATTAATCACAATGCATCATAATATTTTAGTGTTATAGTTAATTCTTTTTGAACACTTATCAAATAAACTAAACTTTATTAAGTATTATGCTTTATTAAGTATAAAACTTCGAAAAAGAAAATGATACTTCAAAATTCAGAAAACTAGAATTTGCAAACTAAGATTAAATTTAATTCATTTTTTAGAGGAAATAGGAACCGTTTTGCAGAAAGGAGGGGGAAATACAGTCGAGCCCGCTTATTAGAATATCGGTTAACTGTATATCCTGCTTAATGTAATACATTTTCAATGTACAGAACCATTTATGTCTATTTTAATTCTGTTTAATAGAATATCCGGCATATTAGAGTAATTTTTGTGGAAGACTGGCTATTCCATTAGGCGAGTTTGACTGTATTTGGAAAAAATCGTAACACTGTGCAATAAAACATTTTATAGTGCACAAGTGATAAGAACTCATCCTTTGAGGATCATCAAGTCAATAGAACAAGCCTGTAAATAGAATGTTATTTTTATTAGAATTTTTGTGGCATATACTTTAAATCTATAGACAAACTTACACGTTTTAAGATTGTTTTTTTTATCAGCAAATAAGTTATTTACAAATATTAACACTTTTATTCATAAGTATCAGGAACAGATCTTACTCATGGTGCCAAATAAGTTACTTAAAGTATTAAAGCTTTCGCACTTAACTACAGTTATTAACATTTTTCCGAATTATTATTAGCAGAGATGCTAAATTTAGGTGATTTATTCATCGACACCAAAGAGTTGCTACTTTTTAACTTGTAAAATTGGTTAAAGCAAATTACTTGGAAAGTCTGAAACAGTATGCGAAAAAGTAAAAACTCCTTTTATAGGTACCCACAGGGTGAAAACTCATCCTTTAATGATTATTGAAAAATGAAAAGTCTGTAAATAACTTATGAATCTAGACTTCATTTATTACTAAATTTTGTGGAATATATTTTAAAGCTGTAAACAGATTACAGGTTTAAAAATTACAATTTTTTATATCAATAAATTAATTTATTTGCAAATATAACACTTATATTCATGACAATCGGTGAAAAAAATCTAGAACAGTATGCAAAAAAAAATATTTTATAGGTAGGTATAGAATGAAAATTCCTCCTTTGAAGATTGAAAAAAAAAGAAGAAAAGTTTATAAATGACTTTTATGACTGAAGACTTTATTTAAAACTTATTACTAATTTTTCTGAAGTATATTTTAAAGCTGTAGACAAGTTTACAGGTTTCAAAATCACAATTTTTGTGTATCAATAAATAAGTTATTTGCAAATATAACACTTTAATTCATATTTATCAGTAAAAAGGATCGTCACTGCATTGAGAAAGCAAATTTAAGATATTTTCCAAATAACTTATTTTTTAATACACAAAAAGTTGCGTGTTTTAAACCTGTAAATTTGTTTCCAGCTTTAAAATATATTTAAAAACATGAAATCTATAAAACATCGATTCTAATATCTCCTATACATCTATATGATCAAAAATCCATATCTATAACCCGTTATAAAGACATCCAAAAGCTTTCTGGACATTACATCCTATGAATAGGAAAGAAATATCCTCTACATGTGCATGAGCTATCCAGAATATCCCCTTCATATCTCTGAGATCGCCGCAGAACGTCTGGATATTTTGGATGTCACTGGAAGTTAAAAATTTTCAACCTTTCGACCACTGGTGGATATTCAATTAGACATTCGGACATCCCATGCACATGTTTTGTATTTGGCTCATATCCAGTTCTATGGCTAGTGGATCTCTTGTAGATAACTTTTAAAGATAGGTGGTTGTCTGGGTCAGCATTGAAAATATCCCATGGACAAAACACATGAATTTATCTTAAAGAATAACATAAATAACCATTGAATAAAATTAATCTTACTCATGAGATTGAAGTGATAATACGAAATTCTGGGCTTCATGTCCTTCGTTTCGAAGTCTAGGGACGAAAAAAGTTATTTTCGGCCATTTCTAACATTGATCGCACATCGTCTGCGATATGACTTGTTTAGTACTATATTAATAAACAAATTCAAATATCAGTCATTCATAAGTTATTCCTAAAACAATACTATTCCACACTAATAACTAAGCAACCAACTTAACGAAGCCTAAAGAACGCAACGCCAACGCCACGTGCAGCTCCTCTGAACCGACTGAATCCTAGGTCGAAGGAGGAAGATGTGCCAGCAATTCGAGGGACGCTGGGTAGAAAGAACTGTGCGCATGCGCAAGTATCAACGAAGGTCCACCTGTTCTATTGTGTACTAATTACCTTGACGGCGACAGCATTGACGGTGTCAATATGTATGCAATGTTGTTATTGTAAGGTAATATCAATATTGATATTTTAAGATGAATGCAATGTTGCATACGTGTTGTTATTGTAATATTGCTTTTTAATCTTTATGCAAGCTTTATGCAGTATGAAACACGTCAATATTGACGCCGTCAGTATAATATCAAGATCTGTCAAGATTGATGCAAGAAATTTTGCTATTAGGGAGGCGAACCAAAAGACCTTTTAATTTTTCTATTACGGGCAAAGCCGTGCGGGTACCACTAATGTTTAATATGGAGGGAAAGGCTTTATTGTGACAAGGCTGAACTCGATCCGGTATCTTAACTGTTTTACTGGTAAGACTGTTAATTCAGGGGAATGAAGAATCAAAAAGTGGTTGAAAATTAACGCTATCCACTGGACTTTAAAGTTAATCCACTGGAGTTAGGGTTAAAATTTCAAACATCAAAGTATCACTAAACAGGCAATTGCTTCGTTCAAATATAGAAGAGTAGAAGCAATTTCCACCCGTCATTGTTTGACGGGCGACTTTGTAGTACTTAAATATTGTCCTTTCGGACCCAGAAAAGTTATTTTGTCCTTTTAAGTGCATTATAAAAAGTGCTTAGTATTTATTTTAAAAATCTGTTATTTCATTCTTTTTAGTGTAAATGTATTTCAAAAATGGAATAATGTTACCATCACGAAATTTCACCTCTTTTTTTTCATATAAATGCTTCATACTAAAAAAAGGAAAAAAAACTATATACGCATCTAAAACTTTAAGCATTTAGCACTAAAAATTTATACTTTTTTCCTTCTAGGATTTGTTTGTGTACTAATTTGATTAGAACCATTTAAATATTAAAGGTTTACGAAACTAATTCATATTTCACAACAAACAAGTTACTCATGATAAAAATCCTAATATGTGTCTTTACTTAGCCCCGTTTTCGATTCGTCCTAAGAAACTAAATTCAAAGTGTGTTCTGCCCACTTGCTGCTAAAAAAACTTTTGAATTTTACGTTTACATGTACAATTTCTGAAAAACCCTCATTTTTTTCAAATGTCTCTAAAATCTGTTAAAATTAAAAAGTGGAAGTTTGAAGCTTTCCTTTTCAGGGAATGCAGTGGTTAGTGGTACTAATTAGCAACATAAAAAGAAAACGAAAAAAAAAAAAAAACAAAAACAAAAAACAGAAAGTTGTGTAATAAGGTGGCATTTTTGAGGGAAAAAAATGATTAAAACGCATTTTCTTTTTAAAAGACTGTGGAAAAAAAAACTTTCTCACACATTTCAAAATGTTGCATATCTTTTTAAACAGAAAGAAATAAAATTTTAGATAAAACAAACTGCAACAAAAAACGTTTTACTGTTCCTGAGATAAAGAACTGTAAAGATTTTGTTGAAAATCGCAAGTGAGAAATGATGCCGAGACGCCATCTTTGGTGGCCTGTATCTCGGCCTAGAGTCCCCATCAGGAATTTTTTTCGGCGAAAGCAAAACACACGCTTGTTTTACTTTTTTACGAATTTTAACATATATTAAATGAAGAAAAATCCGAGATTATCAAGGAAACCCCTTGATTGAATTGACATGGATTCTACCTTTTACATTTTTCTTTCTACAATCTTTGTAGCCGTCGGAGAAGTTTCAGTTTCAAGTAGCTTCAAGAGTCTTACTTTTTCTTTCCAACTGAAAATAAGAATTCCTTTTCCATAAATGTAACGAAAATTACCATAGAATGCGTCATGGATCAGCATATGAAAGAATGAAGGTCACGGACCTTAATAAAAAAGGAGCATTTCCTGATCTTTGTTCACTTTTGACATTGAAAAGAATATATCGATAGATCTGTACGAGTCATATCGATTATATTGTTTATGTCATCATGTTTCTTGAAATGATGCAAATCAGTATTTCATTGAAATGCTGAAGTTAAGTTTTTTTATGTGACGTATGTGAAACGTACTAAATTTCTAATGGCGGTTGAAGGAGTAACACGTGAATCAAGTTAATGAATTTCTGAATCACATTTTGTATACTATGATTGCTGAGCGACCGGTGCTCATATTCGAGAATAAAGATATCTTCTTTTGAAAACAAAAATGGAAATCCGCTTCACTCCTCAACGAATCGTTAAAAGACTTGCCCATGAAATATACGAAAACGGGGCATTATATAAAACTGATAATATGATTCGTGCAATTGTATTCTGGGGAATCACCACGGCACTATGGATTGGCAATTATTTTTCCTTTCTTGCATCCATATTTACAGCCTTTTCTATTTATGTTTGCATTGGAGGTTGGAGATTTGTGATTTTATTATACAAAACACTTGGAAGAGACTTGAGGTAAGTTGTTTTTTTCTTTTGTTTGGAAGTTCTTACAGTCATCTTACTCCCGTGTTTACTATTTTGATGTTGAGTGAAGAGGGGAGGGGTGTCCATTTATCTCAACAGCGTATTCAAGATAAAGTGTTTATTTTGGTGCACTTGTACTGATAAATAGGTTGCTAGAGATTAGTCACAATCTACATTTTGATCTGATAGTCTATTTAATTGCAGCAAATGTTACTTCTGCCAAGAAAATAAATAATATTTTTATTTTGTTGTTATAGAAAGTGTGGGATATTGCATTATTGGACATATTGTGCACAGAGATGGCTGTTAAACCATTTTTTGTTTCAAAACTTTTTTGAAAAATAATTAAAGTTTATGAGTATAGGCAAGGCTTTATTTTTAGCCAAAGAAGTGAGGGTGTCCTAAAATCTTGAGAACTTTTTTTAAATAGCTAAATAACTTGAATACCCATCTAATACATGTAAATTCACATAAAGTTGAAAAAGAAGTCTTAATTTGATGGGATTTCAGCTCCTGTGAGCTGTAGTCAAATTAATCCCTGTTAGTATCGTATTTGTGTATAAATCGACCCTCCACTTTTAGATATGGGAGAGGGGGGGGATTTTAAACCAGTGTACAAGTTGCGTTCAGACTCTCTTTAAAAATCGGGATCATTTTGCCTTGGTTTTAGAAATTAAATCTTCTTAAAAAGAGGGAAAATGAAATATAATAAACATTTTCACTATCAAAAATTCATGAATTTTACACTTTTGTACAAAATGGGTTCATTCTCAAGATAAGTCGATCATCCAACTTTTAACCTTATTTTTTGTTCTAAATTTCTAGCCTTATACGCAAGTGCATATGGTATATACTTTGACATTTCAGTTTTTTCAACTGGGCCGTTCCACAAATAATTCAACCCTTTGTCCCGCATGTAATGGTTCATATATTTCATTAAAAAGTAATAATTTTAAAGGGTAATGACAAAATTTTTTTGCTTAAAAAATCACATATAAGTATGTAGTAATTTGTTAAGCAGAAAGTTTGTTCATTAATATTTTAAACTTATTTTTAATGAAATATGAGGAAATACGTGCGGGACAAAAGGACTGTTTTCCGTGGAATGTCCCAACTATGGATTTATTTTGGGATAAAGTTTTGTAGGTGCAAATCCTGTTGTAGCGAAATAGGAACAATTCAACGTTTGCAATATCGGTGTAGTGAAATTTTGTTACAGCGAACTGATTTAGATGGTCTCTCGAATTTAGTTGAAACAAGATTGGACTGTATTATGAATCTTGCTAAATACAGTCGAAGCCCGATTTAACAAATTCATCAGTACCAAAACTTTTATACATTAAATAGAGACTATTCATAATATCGGGGTGAGAAAAAAAATGCACTTACATTATCTAAAAGCCCTAATAAGCAACTTTACAAAAATATCCATGATTAGAAAGTACAGTTTTTATTCAGCATTCGGTGACTTATTACACACTTGTTAATTTGAAATTTTAAAGTACCGAGTAGTAGATGTTTGACGATTTCCTTGATACTTTACTCGAAATGACTCTCTTTCGACTTTGTGGAGAAAAAAAAATGTTGCGTCATTTGCAGCCTGCTGCATGAGACATGTTTTTACAGTTTCCATGCCATGTAAAGCATTTGAAAAAGTTTAAATTTAAGTGTTAATGGGATTTTCATTACCGCCTTCTGCATCAGAATGACTATTCGTTGGTTGCCCTTCATCCATTAAAAATGGCTAATACAAAAGAAAAGTCTTTCTGCTTCGAACAAGATGGATGTTTATTTGGAAAACAATCCAATATTTCCTAACTCAAATTTACAGAAATGTGAAAAAAAAAAAACAAAAAAAAAAAAAAAAAAAGATATATTGGGGCTTAATATTTGGTAAATAAGGGTTTTTGCTTTCATTTTAGTTGAGAAAAAGAATTTTCTTAAAATTGCAAAATTCGTTAACTACCTATAGATTTGTTAAACTGGGGTCCGACTGTATTTGAATTAAATATAATAATGAAATATTTAATTAACTGCACATAAAAATACCATGACAAAAGCAAAAGTTTTGTTGGAGAAAAATGTGGTTGAGGATTATTTGGAACGATTGTTTAATGAACCAGAAAAAATTCTGGCAGGGGTTTTCAAAAATGAAAATTGTTGCTTTCTTTTTTTGTTCATTCCTAAAATGTGAAAATGTCATTCAAAATATTTTAAATGAACATTTGGCATGACTCGGTAATCATTTATTTGTACCACTTGTATAAAAATGCTGAATGATTTGTAAATTTGTATCAATATTACAATGACTTTAAAACAAAGAAAAAGTTTGTGGTGTGGAGTGAAAATGCATTAGGAAAAAGAATCTGTGACATGATATAATAAAAACTTTCATTTAATTCTTCACCAAAAGTTCACAATTCTACATATTATGTTTTGCATATCAAATTTGACATACCAACTTTTGGCAAACAACCACAGATGTATAACTACCGTTATTTTAATCTTGTACCCATTTTTCAAGGTTTTTCTGACTATAATTGAAAACCTGACTTCAGATATATCAATATCTTAATGACTGTAAAGACTATACATTGCTGGCCAAATTATTAGGCTAAGACTTTTAAAAGCAAATTCTTTATTGATTACATAACTATAAACACATTAACAAACAGTGAAATAATTATCTAATATTTAATATGCATTCTCTTGTTCTTGATGAGCATTCTAAGTCTTTTTTGGCATAATTTTCACAAGTTTTACACCATTTCTTAACTTTTTAAAAAAGGAGGTAAAAAATTGTTTATACTCGCTATTATATATACTCACATACGCATACTCACTAATTACCTAAAACTAACTTTAAATATAATAGAACACGCTAATAAAAAGAACTAATGAACTGTTTAAGCTGATTGAGGTTATGTTCCTTGTAGGTAGATAAACCAAGAACATAAACAAAGCAGACTGCTGCCACCTGCAAACATTAAATTGTCCTAAAATAACGTAATAATCAGTGTACAGTATAATTGTACTTTAACAGTAAAATAAATAGTATTTTAGTACAAATAGTGTACAAAAAAAACCTCTTTAAGTCTAATAATTTGGCCTGCACTGTAAATAAGAGCTAGGTCAATTGACCGTTCTTTCAAAACCATGATTTGTGCTGCGTGACCATGATTCTCTTTAGTGTTTTATTTATTTAGACCATTCGAGCCCTGTAAGGGTATACTCGCCGCATGAAGTGAAAAGGGAGGCGCTTGAAACCAGCGCGAGCACTGAGACCACAGGTCTATTGTACTCTATACTCGTCGCATAATATTACTTAAATGTTTAAGCATTGGAAAGTAATTTGGGGCCGCTCATGCTCATTAAGCCATAAGCTAGTTTATTAAAACCTATTCCATTTAAATACTGCTTCAACTATTTAAAAAATACTTGTTGATTAGTTGCTGCCAAAGTTATTTCTTGGGAGATACTTCGGAGGTTATCGTTGTGCTAATTCAGCCTAAAGCAGTTGGAGAAAATCATGAAAGCCACAACAATAATATAAAATGCTTTTGATATGCATTAAAGTTTCCAACTATTTTGGAAATCATGGATGCAAATAATGGATGTTTTTTGAGCCATGAGCATTTCTTGAAAAGTAAAGCAAGAAAATGGCTATAAGACAGTTCAAAGTACATCAAGTAACTTTGGCAGTGTACAGAAATAAGTCATACAAAGCAAGTGTGTTTGAATGCTTATTTTCTCCAAAACCCATTTTTATCAGCACTCGGTTATAACAAGCAAATATCAGAGTCTCGTCGCACTTGTTATATGCGGGTTCAACTATAGTAAAATTTATATAAATCGGATACAGAAAGTATAATAAACTGGGTCGGTATGACTAAGTTTATTATTACCAAATATTCCCCCCTGCCCGAGACACTTTTAGGAGGGTATTGTACCCTGTCCCCTTTCATTCAACATTTAATGTGCCCTTCCTTTTTTTTGCATTTCTCTCTGCGTTCTCCTTGCTCTTCCACAATTTATCAACATTTGATTCCAAAAGCAAAATTTCTTGCTCAGTAGGAGACCATTCACTCAAATATGGCTTTGAAATGTAACTCTCGTTCCCCTTGTCCGCTAGACACGGTATTTTTAATGTATATTAATCATGGTTAATATTGTTAACTTATTAATAAAAATAACCAAAACATTATGTAGTATATTTTGATGTATTGTTACATTATTAATATAAAAAAGAATATAATCCTGTTTTGCTTGTATTTTATATTCATAAAATTATTAGTAATGTAACAACTTTAATTCATAATAAATGTGCGTAATAAATATTAAACATTGCTCAGAAAACGAGCTGATGTGTGCATTATATTAACTCTCTAAATATCGCCAACAGTGGCCAAATTGAAACCAGATAAAAAAAAATCGCGAAATTTGTTGGCGACAAAAGAATGGCGATATATTGCCAAATGTCCGAAATGAAATTATAACACCACTTGAGTTTGCATCGAAATTAACAATGATTTCCCCCCAAAAAGGTGCAAATGACTCCTTTAGAAACACCCGAATGCAACCAAAAGGGGAGGTGCACAACTAAACCCTACTAGGAGTCGAGAGGTAAACTAATTTCAACTTTCTAGGACATACCGCTCTTGAGTTATGCAACATACATCCGCACATACGGACGTCACGAGAAAACTCGTTGTAATTAACTTGGATTGTCAAAATGGATATGTCGTGGGTCTATACGTTCCACGTGTGGTCGGGTTGGAAAAAAAAACTCTACATTCATTCAGGGGTGAGCAAAATGGAAATTAGGCCGATTTTTGAGTGAATTTTTTTTTTTGCGAATACAATATTTCCTTTTTTTGTAAAAGGAAGTAAAAAGAAAATGTCTTATGACTGCACTGACCCCGGTAGCAGAAACTGCGAGACGCGAGACGTGCGTCGCAGATTTTTCGGCGGCCTGCAGATAATTTTACCAAATTACAAAACAAAAGGAAGGGGGAAAAAAATAAATAAAAGAAAAAAAAAAGAAATACAACTTTAACGAGCTGATTTTTGCCTCACATGACTTCCTTTTACTCCATTTTAATGTCATTTTCCCATTATTGGCAATTTTAATGTGATTCAATAGTTTAATCTCTAAATATTAAAAACGATGGCCAAATTAAAACCAGATAAAAAAAAATCGCCAAATTTTCCGCCAAGTTGGCGACAAAACTTGGCGACCAAAAGACTGGCGATATATCGCCAAGTGTCCGCCAAATTGTAACACCACTTAAGTTTGCATTGATATTAACAATGATTTCCCCCCAAAACGGTGCAAAATACCCCCTTAGGAACATCCGAAAGCAACCAAAAGGGGAGGTGCACAACTAGACCCCACTACGAGTCTATGTACCAAATTTCAACTTTCTAGGACATACCATTTTTGAGTTATGCGAGATACATACGCACATACGCACATACATACAGACGTCACGAGAAAAGTCGTTGTAATTACCTTGGTGATGGTCAAAATGGATATTTCGCGTGTCTATACATTCTTAGGCACTTTTCCGCATGTGGTCGAATCGAAAAAAAAACTCAACATTCATTTGGGGGTGAGCAAAATGGAAATTAAGGGCGATTTTTGAGTGAAAATTTTTTCGCGAATACAATTACTTCCTTTTTTGTAAAAGGAAGTAAAAAGATCGTTTGGAGATCGCTTTTTGAGCGATGGATGCTTCAGCATTTCAACTAGAAACATAGTCGCCCTATTTGGTCATTCACAAAATCGAAGTAGAAAAGTGCAAAAGTTTTCAAAAACAAAGATGAATTGGATGTATTATCTTTCTGCCAAGAAATGAAAATAACTTAAAATCTACAGCAAATCGGTTTTTTTATTTTTATTTTTTAAAATAATTTTCTTAAGAAGATAAATTTTATGTGAAAATTTCACCTTATCCTCATTGCTTTGGACGCAAAAGCGCCAAAACTTTTTTACTAAAGTTTAGTCTCATGAGGATTTTTATTTTGAAAATATTTTTTGCAACAAATTCAGAAATTAATATCTTAATTTTTAGCGTAGTCGCCATGTTTGGTCGCCAAGATGTTGGTACGTAAGACTCATGAAGTGCCTACGTTTTCAAAAACGGAATTAGATGTTTATTGCAATGCAAACTGCTGAAAATTAAGCAAAATGTGTCTTTTTTTTTGGATAATTCTTAATTATAGTCTTTAAAATTGCAAAATTTTATCTTCAGAATATTATCTTATCTTCATTGCTTTTGAGGCTAATGTGCTAAAAACTGACTATTTCACATAAATTGTAGTTTTTTAATGATTTTGAATTTATTGCTACTTTTATGCAACAAATTCAAATATCTATTTATAACCATGAATTTTTCGCGTAGACGCCATGTTTGGCCATTCTCAAGATAGAAATAAAGGATACTAATACTTACCTAAGTTTCCAAAAACAGAATTGGATGTTTACCTCAACACAAACTATTGAAGATAACATAAAGTGTTCAATAAATCATGTTTTTTTTTCTTTTTATAAAATATTTTTTTGAAAAATGCGAATTATTATCTGAACAGTTGTATTTGATCCTCATTGATTTGAAGGCTTTGCTATAAGCTAAATATTTCATCTAAAATGCAGTTTCCTGCCAACTTCTCATTTACTAATTTAAAAAATTTAAAAACCCATTTCAATGCAAATTTTCCATATTAAAATTAATATGTCTTGAAAAATTGGTTTTCATAGTGTGTAGAGTTCTATTTATTTTTATGAAAGTAGTGAAAGCTGCTTCCCCCCCCCCTTATTGCTTTAAAACTCAGCGACAGTGGTGGCCACTGGCCAGTTGGAAAATTGTCCAAGTCTTGGCCTTCACAAAGGACTTGTGTATTTTATTAAAACTTAAAATAAAACTAATAATAATGCTGCAGATTATTTTCAACTACCGGAAGTAGTGTCGCAGACTGGCTAGAAAGTTTCTGCTACTGGGGCACTGACTAATGTATATTATTTATTTCTGAATCATATAAATGTAAAAGTAGCTAACAGAAGAAAAATGAGTAAAACAGCCAGTGCTAAATCAACTCCATTAAAATTGATAGAAGTGTAAAATGAAATATTAGACATAAGTAATGAAAGAAACCTTAATTTTAAGTCTACTAATGGTAATTACAATGTAAGAAAATAACGAGTGATTTGAGGATGCATTTGTTATTTTGAAGACTTTTGTTTGTAATGGAAAATACCGGATATATACCAAAATATCGGATATTTTCAAACCCTGCTGAGAAAGAAAAAAATAAGCAATATAACACTGCCAGTTTAGTGGCAAGTTTGTTTTCTGGCAGTCAAGAAGGTTCTGTAGAAACGTTTGAGATTTCAGTGGGATTATTGTTCTAATATTTACCAAGTAAGCTATTGTAAATATTATAGAAGATGATATTGAACTGTCCTGGCGAGCTGACAATAGTAAATAATATTATAGAAAAGTTAGAAAAAGGAAATTTTTTCATTCCATGCAAACTTTACACAAGAAGCTTTTGGTATCAATTCTTTTTTTATATCAACCACATATAATTTAAAATTGCACATTAAAGTAATTGTAGCATTCTTAGTTATGGCAATGCCCCTGTAATACTTCACACTTCAGTGTCCTTCTTACCTACCACTATTTGTGGCTTAACCAGTTGGATGGGACCTTGAAGACGGCCCTGATTTTTTTTATCCAGATCAGAGGCCAAGCAATCCCTGTACTAGCACCCCCAGAGGTATTGATTCACTTGGAGGACTTCGTGACCCACGACATATTTAATGTGCCCCAAACACCATTAATGAACACTGAGGATCTTCAACGGGCTGGGATCAAGCCCGTGACCCTTGAGTTACAAGTTTGAGGCCCCAACGGATTTGGGGATCAGACCACCACGGTCACCCCTGTAATACTGAATGCCTATCGCATTTGCCTCAAAAAGTGAACTTCCGTCAATGCTCGCGTTGACTTCTGATATGGAGGATAGTGTTACCTGTTGCTATCCAACAAAGGTGTTGACGCGGTGATGGATCCAAACAATTCAAATCAAATTGTTAGTTGGTTAATTTCGATTAATCAATTGTTTCTTTGCTATTAATTTCTAAGACCTTCAATAGATGGCAGTGGCCTTTGTACCAACATTGACTGGTCCTTGTTTTGAGTTTATTTTTATTCTATGTTTAAAAGCCAGAAAGCAATAAGCATTTAGTATTACGGGGCATTGGTTTTCTTATGTTTTGTATTTTGGATAGCCTATTAATAGTTAAATGGAATATGAGTACCAATGTAGGATATTTTCCCTTCCTTTATTTTTACTTTTTAATGATTGAATGTTGATAGATTAACATAATAAAAGTCAATTTGTAAATTTTAAAGCTAATTTGATATGATTGAAAAACACAGTGGTCTAGTCCAGAACCCTAGCTTGAAGCTCAAAATTAATTCTTACAATTCCTATTGTAGAACTTCTGTTTAAAACATGTTTTTTCATCATCTAATCAATTTTATGTACATATGTATGTCAAAATAAATTTCAACTGAACTTAACATTTTCAAGTAATTAAATTGCACTCCTTGAATTCAATATTTTCTTTTTCAATTTTTTAGTCCTAACTTGCAACAAATATTTGTAAAAATTGTAAAAAATTGATTTAGAATGACAAATTGACTCGCAGAAAAAAGTGCGATCAAGACACATGATGGAAGTGAAACTTATCTGTTCTTTTTTTTTACATTCTGAACTTTCTTATCTTTCCACATTTTCTCTCGCGCCACACCCTTGTTCTCTGCATCTGACTGAAGCATATGCACAACAAAATTGTATAAGGTATCTATACTATAAATTTCTGTGTGCATCTGCCTATGTGTCTGCAACTATCTCCTTTTTACTGGCATTGTCTATGAGGTCAACTGTTGGATGCAGGACATCCCGGCTAAGCCATTTCAGCCCTGTCTCGCTCCTCAATATATCAACAGCCCAGGTATGCCATTCGGAGACTGCTGTTTCATAATTGTTATTCCAGACTGATGAATCCATAACAACGATAAAACTGTAGTCTCTGTATGGGATAAATAGGGTGTCAGTATACAGACTTAGAATAAAATGAAAAGCTTTCTGCAAATATGAATCCAACTGGAAAATTTTAAAATTTTCTGCAAATAATTATTTTGTCTAACTCACCCTTGAATAAAGAATTAAATTTATATTCAAATATGAAAGAGACAAAAAAAAAAAAAATCTTTAAATCATTTTTTTTTTCAATAACATATATAGTTAGTGCTTATTTTTCATCAAATGAAGAAAACGGCCAAAACTGTTATTTTTTCCCAATGTTCTTTAAAAGGCTTTTGAAAAAAGGATTTAATAGAACTAAACTAGGATTATTTTTGAAATTCCTTTTAAAGAAAAATAAATAAATTAGCGTTAGCAGTTGAAAAAAAAATTCTGCAGAGCCAAAAATTTTCTGGGAATGAATGCCGTGCGGTTCGCGCATTCGTCTATGTTATGCAAGACTGTCGGTATATTGCATATAGACTAATGGGCGTATCTGTAATATGTAAATGTACGCTGTATGTGACCCACAGCCTTAGATAAACAACTAGTGATGTAGAGCTACATTTTGTTTCGCATTTTGCCAACAGATGGAAGCACATCATTTCAAAATAGAATGTTTGAACTGCCTAATTATGATGGTTAAGCATTGCAATGGAATTTGCAATGCAAATTATGACACTAGGCTCATGATTAACCACATCTTCATTTCAGCCAGCTGGCTATAATTAACTTGAAGTATGAAAATCGAAAAACAAGTTGGAAAAGAATTGGAGTTCTGAATTATGTATTATACATTATGAAACAAGAAATAAAACTAGAGGAATAAAAATAGTGCATTAAATGGTATCACTCTCTTCTCGATTGAAAAAATAAACAAATAAATAGCTCGCTGATGTGGTTCATTGCCTGACTCCAATATCGATGACTGTTGCCTGCATATATGGGTCATTCTTCAAAAAGTGTAACTTTTCTGTCACACAGCTTTTACAGTAAAAACTTTAAGGAACAGTTTATTTAACATTGATTTTTAGTTTCATCAATAATGTATCTATTTAAACTCGTCAACAATTTTTTAATAATTTTTATTTTAGTATATTTTTGGTTCACAACATGTGAATTCTCACCTCCGTGGCATGTCACACACCTGGTGTGACTTTATGTTGCTTAATAACTTGTTTAATTAAAAGTATATACTTATTTATTATTCCTTTCACCAAGTGTCTGAAATACTAATTGTTTGAGTGTATTTAATTTAATATAATTGTGTTTTAGTTTGTATTAGTAGGACAAGGAGTCTTGTCACAAAATAAATTTTCACCTCCGTTACCTAAACACAAAATGCCATTCCTCATTAACACGTGGCAGTAATGACATCAAATTTAATTTTCCATGATACAAGGGAGCCCATTTGTTTATTTTTATCCATAGTTGAATTAGTGAGATTTTTGTTGAAAAACAAGAAGGTAGATTTTTTTGCTTTAAAAACTTAATGTGGTTACTCTGACTTCTCACCTCTGTGAACTTGAATTTCACGGATGTAAATTAATGCAAAAAAAGAAGTAAACATGTTTTCATATGCTTAACATATGCAGATTGTAGCAACAAAGAAAAAAATTCCCTGAAAAATGTATCTGTTAGGCCTATATTGATGGAAAATTCCTGACCTCCATAAATCTCACCTCCGTGTCCGACATTATCAATGTCATTATTTCTGAGGTGAAAATAAATGTTGGAGGGGAAATACATCAATAATAAGCATTCTACCAAAATTATGAATTGCCAGTATATCCTCAAATTTACTAAATACTATTTTTTAACATACTAAGGGGCTCTGCCCCCTGCTCGCTGACGCTCACCAACCCCCGAAGATTGCTTCGCAATCTTATTTGATTCGCAAAGATTCAAATTGTCAGTTAGAAAGAAACAGATTAAAAACGCATTCTGTGAGCTCCCTTTGGAACAAAAAACACCTCTCCCCTGGTTTTCAAAATAACTTGTACGAATTTGCAGAGCCGTCAGGGCTGAGCATTGAAAAACTGCAGTTTTGTATGCTTGAAAAGTTGCTTTCATATTCGTGGTCTCTAGTAATATATTTTGCTCTTTAGCTCGGGGCTTGAATTGAGTTGAGCGTGAGATTTTCTGTTAAAATTGAAACCCTTAAAGTTTGTGAAGAAGAAACATGCGAATCGAAAAGACATAACTATGGCGACCCCAAATAAAACATCAACAATTTTACCGGAGATGAGATTATTTGAACTTAAATTTTTAATGGCTCGTAACTTTTTTCCTTAGAAGATAGAAGCTAAGTTTTTGGACCATAGGTGGAGTTGGATCTAGAGTAAAAAAAGCAGCGCTTTCCAGTGGTGTCAAAAGGAAAACTGTGGGACAATTCCTTCGCTTTTTACTGATAGATTTAATGAAGAAAGTAGTGTCTAAATTTTGGCTAAGCCTAAAAAAGTTAGAGCTAAAAGCACAAATAACTCCCGCCGTACTTAAGTTAGAGCATTGAAACAAATTGCGTAGAACGTGGAAAATTCTACCCTTTCCAACGATATATTAATATGTGCAAATGGTTTTCACCCCTTTAATGGACAATAATAGGCAATTTAAGCAAGATTTGAGCTTAAAAAATTAATTAAAAAAAACTTATTCGAATTAAAAAAAAAAACTAGGTGCACATCCTCCAGGGCTTGAAGTAATTTTGTACAAAATTTAAAGGCTGTAGGTGCTATGGGGTCTCCTGAACGCAGGCCCGCCAGACTTCCTTCCAGAATTTCTTTGAAACCTTACTTTTATCTTTACTAATAATAAAGCTGAAAGTCTCTCTGTCCGGAGGATGTCTGGATGTCTGGAAGATGTCTGTAGGATGTCTGTGACGCGCATAGCGCTTAAACCGTTTCGGCCGATTTTCATGAAATTTGGCACAAAGTTAGTATGTAGCATAGGGGTGTGCACCTCGAAGCGATTTTTCAAAAATTCGATGTGGTTCTTTTTCTATTCCAATTTTAAGAAAAAAAAATATAATAAGATGGACGAGTAAATTACAAAATTATCATAACGTGGAACCGTAACATGGGCACAAGCCAATTGGCGAGATACGAAATTATCATAACGTGGAACCGTAAGATGGGTACAAGCCAACTGGCGAGAAAATTCACCATACATTATTTGTAAATATACAGGCGAACCAAAAGACCTTTTGATTTTTCTATTACGGGCAAAGCCGTGCGGGTATCACTAGTTTACTATAAAGAGACAATTGAAACTACTGATTAAGCCATACTTTAATTAAGAGAGCTTAATATTATATTCCCACTAATCATTAAAATAGCTGATTGTTTCCACAATTAACAAAATTACTACTTTGATATTAAATTGTCCTCGATTTTTAAATATTAAAAGTTTTTTTTGTTTTTTTCCTGTGAACAAGGTATTTTTTTTATTTATGAGGAAAATAATTAGAACTTAACTGGGCCATAGTTTATGGTTACTTCTTAGTTAACACATTCATGTAATAATGAGAGAAAAAGAAAAAAAAGGTTTTGAAATTGAAAAAAATTTGCGTTCAAAAGTTACGTTTTTCTAGAGAATGACCCATATGCATTAGAAATGGCAAATATGGTATGTACAACAATAGTTGATGCTTTGAAAAAAATTTCGAATGACTACTAAATGAATGAAAACAAAATTATGTGTCTAGATGTCAAGTGACCTCTCTTCAGTAGATTTTTTTTTAGCATTCCTTCCAATGGTATGTAAAAAGCTTTTTAAATAAATTCACTCCTTTAGGAAATGTTTATTCTCGGGTTTTTCTAAATGACATTTGTTCTAGGCATTTCAATGCTATTTAACTGTTTTCTACAATTTTTAAAAATGCATGCATCAAATCTTATACACATTTTTTTTTCATTCTCTGCTTTAACTGCAATTTCGCTTAACTGGATTACTCTCGATTTTGTTTGAGTCCGTTAATCAGGAGTCTGCTGTGCTTAGCATTAATACCCCTTTGGGTACTATCAGGGGTTGCTCAGCTCTTGGGTCTGTATAAAAAAATAGAGCAGTCCTCAGGGCAGGGACGGATATAGACTACAATTTTAGGGGTATTGGGGGGGGGGGGGGCATGCTGAAGAATAACCCACCAAAAAACAAACGTAAAGGTTTTGGGTGCGGGACATTTCTAAAACTGCTTGGGTGTCAAAAAAAAAAAAAACAAATCAGTCAGGAATAATGCACCCAATTGGGTACAAACGTTACTAATGAATTTTAAAAGCAATAAAACTAAGTCTTATTTCAAATACAGTCGGATCTCAATAGCTCAAAGCTTTTACTCAAATATTTTTTTATCTCTAAGTTTTTATTGGGTCTCAAACTCTGTTGTGGAAGATTGTTGTGGAAACTTCCCATAATTGAACTGCCAATAACTGGAATGTTTTAGCCGGTCCCTTGAGACTTAGAGTTATCGAAAGTTGACTATTATTTTAAAACTAATTGATAAATTGAAAATATTACAGAGATCATTTTTGTTTCGTTCTTTTAGTGTTTGAACACAGTGTGGATGTATACTATGTTGTCAAAAGTTTGGGGGGAGTTCATGACCCCTATGACCCTCCCCCTGTATCCGCCCTTGCTTCAGGGCCTTAATCGACTGTCAAACTATGTGTGGTGGTATGTACAGAGACCTTAGAGTGTAGTGTACTTAGCATTTAACTGCAATGTTGCAGTGAAAATATTCTTTGAAAAAGACTTTTGTACTCTTTAAAATTTCAGTAGTTTTATTTGTTGTTCATTCTAAAACTCTGAAGTAAAAAATAGAGAATTGTTTGAAGTATAAAATTTTATATTTTGCTTCACAATGGGAACAGTATTTCTTCCCCTGAGAGATATATTTGTGCATTAGACAGAATTTACCTCTGTATAGATACAAAAACTCCAGATGAAACATTTTGGTTTAGTAACTAAGATATAGTCAAGTCAATAAAAACTTGAATTCACAGGTTTGTTGCTCATTTATAAATGAAAAAATGTTTTTCAAATAGTCAAACCTCATTAGTGTAAAGCTCATGGGACCATGATAGTTATTTCACGTTAACTACATTTCATCTAATCTGATAAACTATCTTGTTAACTCAAAGGACCAAATAATGTTAGCGATATTTTTAATTAAGCAATTTTGCATTAACGAAATTCAACTGTGCAAAGTTTTTCTTATGTGTTCAACGATGGATAGTAGTGATGCTAGGTAGGGAATTATAACACTCCTTGCTGTCCATGAAGTAGTAAATGTACTTATCGGAGCCGATTTGATGCTAGATCACTCCAGAAAGCTGTGTTCTGGTAAACAACTTTTCTGGAAAATTTTCATTTTGCATTAAATCAGTCGGGACTCGGGATTTAAGTATTCCTCATTGACATTCCGGAACGGAAAAATTTACGAATTCACCCCTGCTACATATATAGTAGCCAGTGGTGTCACTCCCTCAAGTGCTTTGAAATCCCCCCCCCCCCCCAAAATGAGACCAAAAAGCCTCTCGCATTAACCCTCCTAAACATTTCAATTGAGCTCTCTCTGCTGCACGGATCCCCGTCGTAAGCAATCTTTTGCTGCCTAGAAATAGAAACCCGGAAATTTTGGGATTAAAACCATTCCCCCCTGAATACTTTATTAATTTGGATAAGTTTTAGTCGTTTGAGCTTAAAAATCTACTGGCAATCAAAAGACAAATCCTTTTTGATAGTAAAAGTTTTACAAATATTTCTAAGAAGTATTAAATAATAAGGACTGCACATAATTTTGGATATTTAGCACTTTCAAGGTTTTTAAGAAAATTCTCTCTGGCCAATGAATTAGAAACCTTTGAGATTTGCATTTGAATGCGTGCTAGGGATGAAGTATGCAAGTTTTTCGTTGTGCCATGTTACACATAGTTAGAATGCTAGTATAAGTAAGGTGTAAGAGTCCTTTTCGCAATGAATGAAGTAAAATGGAAAAAATAACAAATCTTTCACCATTTGAAAAAGGGCTTATTGTTGGTGCCCGTTTAGCAGGTGCACCAATTTGGTAGACTACAGATCTCGCTGGGTTCTCAAAAGCAGTCATGTCAAAGGTTTTCAAAAGTTCAGAGTCAAAAGTCAGAATCAGAACCCACAGTTCTTTCTTTAGAAGACGTAACCACGGTTTAAACAGTTTTCCAACAGCATGATCGGCGTCGTGTCTGACAAATTGTATGGCAGAACAATGATTTTACTGTAATTCAACTGACACAAATGGTCAACCAAGGCTCTTTCCTACAAATTTCAGCTCGAACTATGCGCAGAGAATTTCATAGAATAGGATGCAAAAGGTGGTCCAATAAAATATTGATCTTCGGTTTTTGATTCATTGACCAGTGGGTGTATAACTTGCTAATTAACAACATTTCACTTTGTAAACAACTTTTCCAGAAATAAACAGTAAAGATACTTTTTTACCGCTCTCCCTACAGCTTTAAAATGTTCAAAAATTTTAAATCCCTAGTACTACCTGTACTCGCATGTCGATACTCCATGCTATGAATTTAAAAAAAAGTGCCTTGAGTTAACGAAAATCTTCCTGAAATAAACCATTTTCTTTTACTGAAATGTGCACACGATTTCTTCATAATCCCTGAAGAAACAAAACTATTGGAATAATGACAACTGTCCCTCAAAGCTCTCATTACAATTAGAGCAAGGTAAAATTATCCTCCTTCCGAAATTTATAAGTATTTTTCTCTGAAAGAGCATGCTTAAAAACATAGGATTTGATCATTTTTAAAATAACTTGAGGTTTAATGTTCTTTAACAATTATTTTAATCAGTGCGCAGATTCAATTTTAATTTTATGCCGCTGCACATGACATCACAAGTGATGAAAATGCCATTAGCACAGAGTGCAATATTAAATTTGTTTCTTTACTCACATGTACTGGCAACAATATGGTTGATAGCAAGTGTAGAAGAGTGCAATATTTAATGCCCTTCTTAATTATCGTAATCTGGAAAGGCGGTAGACAGCAAGTGTAAGCATTCAGCGAGCCAAAGTTCCTCATTTGTGACATTATAAAGACCACGCCTTATTTGAAAAATTTTAAATTTCAAAAAATTAACTTTCTTTGCATATTCTATACGAGAGTAATTTATTACCTACTAGCCGCCTGCGGCGACCAGCTGGTTCACCTTCTTACGCCATTCGCCTTTCTGTGCAAGCAGCCACCTACGGCGGCTGTTTGGCTAACTTGTCATTTACCTTTTTACTTCAAGTTTGTCGCCTTCGGCGGCTGTTTAAATAAATTAAGCAGCAGTATTAATCAATCCATCTCTACCTTTTTTTTGTGCCATTCACATTTTTACGCCAAGATTGCCGCCTTCGGCGGCTATCTACCTTTACGATCTATCTCTAAATTTTCTTATCCATCTCTACTTATTTTAACCTCCCTGCCATTTCCTAATAAAAACAAACATCACTCAAAAAACCGATTTTTTTTAAATTTAAGTTGAACAAAAAAAAAAAAAAAAAAAACCCGTAGTGTGCAAAAAGTAGCGTTTGACAAAGATGAAAAAATCTCGCTGTTTTTATTGAATTAAATGCGCACAACTATGAAATGTAACGTAATATAGATACAGCAAAAGGTCCAGCTTGTGGGGGGGGGGGGGGATGGAAAAAGAAATAAATGCAATCCCTAAATAAAACAAAAAAGGAAAGAAAAAAAAGCAAGCGCTGCTGGAAAAACACGTGGTCATCACGTCATAAATTGTAGAAAAGAGCTATATAGTAAAAAAAAAAAAAATTAACGTTGCTTGCGATTAAGATTCCATCGTAAATATCGAATCGAAATCCAAGTAGTGACGTCACAAGAATAAGAGCTTGAAGAAAGCTTTTTTTCGACCGATGCGTGAGGAGACATGATGTGTTCAGCATTAAAAAAATTGTAAAAAAAAAACTATTGCGTATTTTTAAGAACTTTTTTCTTCTGAAGAGGGCGAAATGTTTTTACTATTACCAACTTTAATTTTAGAAATGAGGCTTTGATACTTCTCGCAGGATGATATTAGAAAAAAATAAAACCCAGGAAAAACTGCAAATTAAAGGTTTTTTCAAAAATTCGTAAAAAATACAAAAATTGCTCTGTCTTCAAATTTTTTTCATTAATCATATTTAAAATTAAATTTCCTACCCTACAGTACAAAAAAAATTTGTGTGGTGCAATTGGTTTGGGGTCTGTGAGGTAAAAAGTACTAAAACGTGCTAAAAATCACATAAAACATTAAATAACTTTTTTTCTAATCAAAATATCAAAAATCGAAGCCCGAGGTGCACATCTTCAGCAAAAACTGCACCTGTATACCAAATTTCATCTTTCTAGGCGTTACCGTTTTCCCGGGATGCGCGCCACACACACACACACAAACATCTTATTTTATTATATGTATAGATTTATCTGTGCAAGGATCCGCGATTTTAGGTCCCCCGAATCTAAGTTTTTCCCTCATTTGACGTTTTTTCGTGTACTAATAACGTTAATTTTACCCGGATTGTGAGTTTGTCATTTATGAATTTCCGCAATTTAAGTTTTCCCTGAGAAGTAAAAAGAAAGAAAAGAAATGTTTTAAATTAAGCAGTATGTGTTTCATTTGTGCGTTTTTGAAGATAATCCACGTACAGTATGAGATGAGTGCTAATAAGCACGAAACTGCAGTCCTCGGCTGGTATGACTGAGCTGGCGTTGTATTATAACACGTTGTTTGAAGTTAATCTATGAAAACGGAAATGCTACTTGGACTTAGCGTCCGCCAATGAAGATGAACAAGAGAACCGAAAGCACCGCCCGTCGCTTCTTACAATATTGCATTGAGCTTACAGATAGACTACTTTCTTCCTCATAAAGACCAAGAAAAAAAAAAAAACTTGAAAAATATTTCATTTCTGGAAGATGCTGCATTTACTTTGAACTCGATGACTAAAAAGCAATCCAGACTGTTTTCAACTAAAAATCTCGGATTTGCAACTCTAGGTGTCAAAATTATCTAAAATGATACCAATAATAATGTTGTGTAAAATATAGATTTTACATGAGTCATCTTTACTACCTGAATTTTTTTCGATTTGATTTTTGCTTTCTAGGTATTTCTCGTATTTTACGTTTTTTTACTCCGTTCATTGTGAACGTGAAATCGGAGTTTCATTATATTGCATTTGGTTTCTCTATGACTCTTATCTTCCCTTTTTATGTTCCGTTAATTATTCTTCTATCCCTTTTAATTTAGTTTCCTGCTGAAGGTGTGTTTAACATAATTGGTTGGTGAATAAGGAAGTAGTTGCCATTGTTTGAAAGTGTTCAGAATTGGCATAGATTTCTGTCGTTCTTGTTAATGAAAATGCTTTTACCTTGCTTCAAGTTTTGGTGTGACGCAGTAATTTTCCGGATGACTTGAAACGATTAGGAAATAATCTCCGTAAAAGTTATACTTTCTCTCTACGCAACTTAGTTTTCAAATACTCATAGCTTCTGCCATGATTTTGTTTTCGAAATACAGTAGTGCTTAATTCGTTTTTTTTTAACCAGGAGATTGTTTTTAATTTTGATTTGCTATGTGCAAAATATAAACAAAACATTCGCCCTTGCACACACTCCTAGCGCACTTATTCCAAAAACACAGTGTGTTCTTTGAATAAGTGCGACAGCGATGTATATGGGGTCAGAAGAATTAAATCAGAACAATGAATGTTTTAACATTTGGTGAACGTACTTATTTATTTACAGCATTTCATTAAAGAAAAGACATCTTTCCCAAAGCGAAATTTCTTTTAACCGTTATTGCCCCTAGAATGCAGCTTTGGTCTTCCTTTCGAAAAACAGCTAAAATTGTTTTTGCTTGTTTATTTTGGAGAAAAAGAGTTCTTTAAAATGATGCCTTACTTATTAAGTTTATCGAAGTATTAAGGAAGTTATGGCACCCCCCCCCTCAAAAAAAAGGGAGGGGAACTTGGATTGCCAAAATCATGTTTGAGGAGTCAAATTCTTTTCCAAAATTTTTGCTTTGAAGCTCTTGTTAATCATAATGTATATTTTGATCCTGTGCTTTTATTTACTCTGAGGTTTACATTGTAACAGAGACGGCGATTGGGGCTTATAAGTGCGGGGGCAAGAAAATTTTGGAAGCTGAAGACTTTGCTTTTGGCTTTCTTTGAGTGAATTAAGGGGCTTCGGAAACTTTCCCCAAAAAATTTCGAAGCTGAAGTATCAAAAGAAAAGTCTTTGGTGATGTAAAGGTAACTTTCCAAAAATAATCCCGCAACGTGTGTCTGAAAAAAGCAAATTTAGGACATCTTTTGCAAACTGAGGGCAAAGCGTTCTGGGTTTTCTCCCGAATTTTTTGCAGATTTGAATCGTTTTAAAAACGCTATTTTCAGGGTATCTTTGAATAACTTAATGAGTGAAGAATGAGTTCGGAGGTTCTCCCCGGTAAATCTTTCGGAACTAATAAAGCCCTGAAATATCAATTTTAGATTTTCTTCGGCGACTTCAAAGGAAAGTGCAGAGTACTACTTTCGAATTTGTTTCTTTATTGGAGGTTTAAAAACGCATTTTACATAGTTTTACTGGTGTTAGGGGAAGCGGGTTCGCTTCTAAGAAAATTCCGAAATTGGAATCTTATAATAACGTAAATTTAGGCCCTCTTTGAAGGTACAAGAAGGAAGCGTGTTTACGGGTTCTCCTCTGGAAATTTTTCGAAACTAAAGCCTAAAAATGCAGTTATAAGCTACCATAGGGTGATCTTCCCCGAATCTTTTTCAAATTAAAATCTGAAAAACGTTCTGGCGATCTTTAATGATGGAAAAAAGTGCAAAGGGAAGTCGCCTCCCTTGCCCTCCCCCCCCCGAATCGCCGTCACTGCGTTGCAAATATCAAAGATTTGATTTTGGCTTAAAATTTTATGTACACTAATAGTCCAATCAAATTAGGTCATGACCCGGACATTCAAAAAAAAAAAAAAAAAGAAGTGCGCCTATACCAAGTTGTTCAGTATCATGAGGAGATAACGTACCAAAAAGTCCCAAGAGTTTGAGCGTCGGGTTTGGGAGTTATAGGGGGGCAAAGAGGGGGCTCAAAATGCAGATTATTGATTTATTTCAGCTGTATCTCCAACGCTATTCCTTTTCATGAAAGGGTAATTGAATAAAAGTTGAATTTATGGTACATATAACTAATATTACAAGTAATATTTTTGCAAAGATCTGTTTTTTTTTGGGGGGGGGGGAGATCCCCCTCCCCAACTTTGAGACATACAATGTACAAATGAAAAAGTGTCCTTGCTCGTATTTTATTGTTTTTAAAATAACATTTTTTGAGTAGGGGAGACTGCGGTTAGTTATTAGTTTTTTTCAATATTTTTTTTTACGCTTAACTATTTCATGTATTTGCATGTGTGGGACTTTAAAATGCATCTAGATTGTTTAACATTCATAACATATCTTTTAAAAAAATATTAGAAGCCACTATACCAAAATATTTAAAGTTTTTGAATAGATGTACATTGTAACAACTTACCCCACCACGGGGCATGTTGTTACACTATATGGGGTTAGTTGTTACATGAGATATATTTTAGTAATAAAATGAATTTTACACATTTTGCGGTTTATTATGTTACAATTTTAAATTTTTTTAACCACGTTAAAGACCAAAAACTTTTTGACTTTACATATTTACTTCATTAATGATTTAATCTGATAAACTATCATCATCATAACATTGTCCCGAATCACAATTTTTACAAGCATATAATTTATCAAACTTAGCACATCGGTCATGTGCCCATTTGTCACAATTACGACATTAAAGCCATTTAAGTTGGTACTTTGAATTCCGAGTACGGTTTAGCGCACTCCATGCAGAACCAATCTTCATAATCTTCATCTGAAAGACGCACTGTTTTGGACGCAAGGTTTTCCACTTTTTTTTTTCTCTTTTTGCCTGCTGATTTCTTCTTTGTTTGAGACAATCTTCTTTTCACAGATTTTTGTTACCCAGCTTCGGCTTGCAACACATTTTTTGCTGGTGTATGTTAGAGTGGCGCTGACCTATAGTTTCCGCTTGCGGACCGTCTTCACTTCTTCACTATCTGCAGTGTAGGAGAAAGACCTACCTTCGAATAATACAGTATTTATTATTATTGTTGTTGTCATTATTTATTCAACCGTACATATTAACAATAAATTAAATCATAGAATGAAAGAGATCAGAATTATTATTATAGTCAAGTCATCTAACTACAGTGTTTTATATAAATTAAATCATGCAATAAAACAGATCAGAAATACTATGCACCACCACTAGCATTTTTCATCTCTCTAGTGCCATGAAATTCAGCGGCTGCCTTTCATAATCAGGGTGGCGACAGATCAGGGAAATCAGGGAGATCAGGGAAAAGTCAGGGAACTTTATTAATCAGGGAAAAGTCAGGGAAATATCAGGGAATTTTGAAAAAATCAGGGAAAATTGATTTTATGAAGAAAAATTTTATTTTTTGCTTTACAAAATTAAGTTCTCTAATTCCCTACGCATTTTCCGATAATTATCTGTTCAAAAAGAAAGTAAAATTAATGAGGTGCGATTATACCCTGCCGTATATTTATGCATCTTTTTTCCTCAACGTCAACCACAGGATGAACTTTCTAAGATTGCTGTCTGTTAGGTTGTTTATTTTACCTAGCTTGAAATTTCCTTTTACGCTTTCAATGCTATGTAAAATAAACAACCATACAGGCAAAGAGGAAGCCTTCATTAATGCCTTAGCTCCTTTGCCTTTATTTCATTGTCTCGAAGTAATTAGCGTATCGCAATCACGATTTCAAGAAGAAATCTTCGATTTTTGAATTAATACTATAAAAGCATAAAAGTTATTACTTCTTCGCGTTTTTAATTAAATTGCTAAAATTGAACTTTCAATTAAAAAAACCTTGTTTTTTGCCGTTATACTATTTGTTATCACCGCAGATTATAAAGGTTTTCTTTTCTTCAGACTTAAGTGATTCTTTAATTTTATAACCAAGTTGTATTCTTCTTTTTGAAATTAACTAATTGCTTTTTTTTTCTTCTTGCAGTTCAAAGTTGTTTGTTACAATAACAATCTAAGATTTTTTTTCGTTACATACTGAAATCATTTGAAATAGAGTTAACTTGTGTACTTAAGTAAATATCTTTATTTTTTAATTCTTAAAATGCTGTATTCATTCATTAAAACCTATGTTTTTGATTAGGGAAAAGCTCACTATGAATGGATGTCAAATGGTTTCATCTGTTTTGCATAAATATGTCAATTAGTTATATAAGAATAACTACATTACTTCTATTCTTTCACTATTACTTGTTATTCTTGCAACATTTATTATACTGTTTGAAAACTTAGTTCAAAATAGTTTCAATTACTTTTTAGTAATATCATAAATACACATATGTTTTTAAGAGTAATTTTAATAGTTTCTTAAAATTCTTATGCTAAGTGGTTTCTGGAAGCAAAGTATTTTCTTTTTTTAAATTTTCTATAATCTTTCCATTGTAGAAGAATTTAATATACTGTCTTGTAGGTTTTTTCTCGCAAAAAAAATTGACTTGATACGGTTTTTTTTTTTTTTTTTTGACCATTTTATTAAAAAGTAGCATCTTTTTAAAATATATCTTTAGTTCAACAACTTTACACAACTTAAAACTTTTAAAATAGTGCATTTTATACAAACATACAATGGATTTCAAGCAGAGCAAAGAAAGAAAACCATTATCATTGGTAACGTAAATCAGGGAAATTTGGTGAACTTAATCAGGGAAAAGTCAGGGAACTTTTTTTCATAGTTCCTATCGCCACCCTGATAATGAACTACCTGCCTACTTCTTTAGCCACCTCCAGGTATGTTTCTTTAAGTGTTTTGCCCCTGTCCGTCTTGTTTTTATAGTCCCCCGCCATATCACCTTTAAAAACAAAATATAATATTAAATTAAAACTTGCATGGGGCAAGTTGTTACTTGTAACAACTAACCCCAACAAAATTAACAACTTGCCCCATACGACGCCATTTTAAATCTTGGCACATATTACTGGTATTAAATTTTTGTACAAAACTTTTAAATATGTTAGCACTTACCTGAAAATGTAGGCGTTCACGTGGTATAGAAATCAATCCGTTATCTGCATCGGCTTCGTCACAAATAGAAAAATAACAGCTGAAAGAAAAATTACTACCAGGCTCAAAAATCCGTTTTCCTTGAGCCCTCTCCCTGCTACTGACTGCAAGCAGTCCAGTGACCGTCAGGGAATACAGATGGATAAGTGCTATCATCTAGTGCAAGGAAAATCAGTTTGTACAGGTGATTAATTTTAAACTCGAATGTAACAACTTACCCCGTGTAACAACTAGCCCCGGTCTCCCCTACATTCCCTTTGCTTCCCCTCCTCATCACTCCTCCCCCCATGTTAATGAAATGACGGGCTTAATCGGGTCAAAATACAAAATTTTCACGTGTTTTTGCGACGTTTCAATGTCTATTTCTGCTAAATATTACACCAGATTAAATTGAATACAGGAAGTTCTTTAAAAACATGATCCAGATTTAGGTGTCATGTGTTTTTTAGCTTTGTCTTGTTCCTCACCATGTGTTTCATTTGAAAGATTTGTTCAAAAATGTTTAGTTTTGATAATTTAAATACTTTACTTCCTTATTATTCAGTCTTCAAAATTTCATTAAAGGTTTTAATTTCCTGGATATTAATTGATTAAACCACATCTTTAACTCTTCATTGGCCGAGTTTATAAGACGCTGGATTTTGTATGAATGACGTTTAACTTCTTAGTTAGAATTTCATAATTTCAATAATGGGAATTATATGCTTGTAACAAAAACACATTTAATGTGTCACTTTTTTCCCTATTTTCTTTCACGTTCTATATTTTCTGCCACTTTAGCTCAATTTTTCTTTTCTAACATTATAGTCACACATTTGGGACAAATTTTTTAGGACCACGGAGGTATGTACCGCAATGCGGCTTTTTCAACAATTTAATTTTGTTCTCCAATTTCATTTGTAAGTAAAATTTTCACAGAGATACCTTAATTTAGAGACAAAAAAGTTTTTACAATCTTTAAAATAGTACGTTAATGGAAACGCAAGTTCAAAAGTAAAAACCTACATTTTTCTTGAAGTAAACAGAAAATATGTTATGCCCCCAAGAAGAACAGAAGCGGATCGGATTGAAACGTAAAAAGATAGGTACAGACGTTGAACACACTTTGTCGAATTAGAACTGTGAAACACACACACAAGCGGTCAAGAATTCTTGTATTACAAGCGATACAAGAATTGATTATTCATCAGCATTCGATTAATTGTTAGACTGAAATATTGAAAGATTATGAACGATCTCAATTAAAAACGTTGAGCGAAAATAGTACACTGAATTTCCGTAAATGATTGAATCTAACTGTCAAAAATTGATGACTGCTTTTAGAACCGAAGCAGCACCGCTAGTGACATACTTGTTAAGCATTGGTTTCCTAGGAGCGAATCGCCGAGAAAAAAACTTGATACTTCTGCGCTTGCGCGCCCGAGCCAAATCGGCGTCGTGAGTGGCTACGTCGGAATCACTTGATTTTGATTTCTGCGTCACGCCGAGTAGCGACGTCAAAGCTCGGTGATTTCGCTTCTAGGAAACTAGGGCTTAAGTATTTCAACCGCAGGAAGGGAGGGGGGGGGGGGCGGAGAGATTTGAAAGTATAATCGTTACTCTTGCCAAAAAAGGTTTTAAAGAAATCCGAGAGTCTTTGTCATTTCGTTTTTTAAATGAAAGTAAAATGTTTGTAATTTTTTCTTAAACCTTTTCAGAAACATAACATATTATACATTTGAAAGCAAAAGTCTTATTTTTTACTTTGGAAAATGTTCCAAGGAAAGAAAGCAATTCAAACTTGAAAAATGCCAAAAATTACGCTTGAAAATCAAATCAAAACAAACATTGCTTAAATGAGTTCTTTCTGATGGTGCATTTACTTTTTTTCTGCACTTAACAGAGGTTATAGAAATAGAAGCGGCAAATCTGCAAAGTGAAGAGAAAACACAAATTATTTTTTTCGAAGACTTTAAGCAGGCTCCGATAAACCTCTGAAGTGGGAAAAAGCTCCTTCTCATTTCAGGGCCTCACAAATTCTGTGTTGGAAATTTTTCTAAAAATTCAACGCACATTTAAATAAAATTCACTGTTGCTACAAGTGTTATTTTTAAAAGTGACACAGCAAAATTCAGATCAATGTTTAACCTCTCCTCCTATCCGACAGATAGAATTTTTGTACATGACATACGTTTTCACTGAAATTGTAAACAATAAAGGGTGGTTAGTTGCTGGAACAGATTTGTCCTGTCACAAAATTGTTATAAACGTGCATTGAAATAGTTCGACCAAATTTGATCGAACCAGTTCTAATGGTTGCAGTACCTTTAAAAGTTGAATCTGGAATTTTTAGTAGTTTTTCAGTAATTTTTGGGCTTTTTGATAATTTTGAGGGAGAGCTATAGCTTTCCCCCGAGCATTTTGGGTAATCAAGCCCTGCGCTTAAGGCTCGACGTCTTATCTTTCCGATTTCAGAAACTACCCTTTTTCTATACATTCATCCCGACATCCGATTCACACCGAGACCCAAAAACAGACGTACAACAGAGCAGTGCAAAACTGCAATCGTTAGACCACCCAATTTTCTTTCTGTTTTTGACCTTCAAACTTTTAGAACCTGTGTGTGTGTGCGCTTTCGTTTCTATATTTTAAAACTTTGAGGATTCCTAATGATTATTTCTGTACATAGTACACTGTAAAAACGATTCAGAAACTTTGCTGGAAAATAATGGGCAGTTGATGTGCCCAATTTCGACCAGTAACATATCTTGCAAAAACAAAGGCCGTTTTCTGCTAAAATTCAGTAACCTTCCTGAAATTATCGTGGAAGCCTCCTGAAAAAATCAGAAATCTTTCCGTTAAAAGGATCTTCCTGATTTATCAAGGAAGTTCCAAGAACTCAATTGCAAACATGGTCAAAGCTAAGCCAGAACTGCAAGTAAGTAACGAGAATTTTACTCGCCTGCAATGCTTGCAGAGCTACATGGTCCATATTTATTAGCTCCCCTAGGGAACTTAATTGGCATGGACGAGCCGGAATGGAGCTGAAGACGATACACTTTATAAATACGCTCCGTTAATCTTTAAACTGGGAGCTAAAAATATTTTTCATATGAATGAAAAGTCTGCATTCGTGCAACTTGTAGCAATTCAGGAAGCTTTTTACGTTGAAACTTGATTTTTCTAGGAAATGGATAAAATCCATTAAAACCCCGAAACGTAACACGGAAATTCCGTACCAGTAACGTTTCGGATTTTTTTTACAGTGTATATTATTTTATTATTAAAAAGAATTTGTTTCAAATTCACAATTTAGTGTCTCTTGTTAAGCTATTTTTATTGATTAAGATTCGCTCAAGTTCATAAGTAATACTATGTGTTGAGTTTCAAGTTTCTCAAATTTTTACTAAAATATTACAAAAACATTTTCAGCCTTTAAATTTGAAGTACTGGTTTTTATTTAGTTTCTTAAAGTTTTTTGGTTTCTTAGGCCATGGAGCTACCTAAGTGGTCTGAACTCCTCCCCCCACCCCCTCCCCAACAGACCCCCGCATTGCTGCGGGTCTGCAGGTACATAGATTAGAGCCTGCGTACAGGAAAATTAAATCTCAATGCCATCTCTACGCCATTTTAACTTAAAATGAAAAGAAAAAAAAAACACTTCAAATATAGGATTACTATTAAGTTTCTTAGTATAATATCTATAGGCAGAAATGAATCTATAAAAATTTCATATTCTATATATCACAGCTCTAAAAAATAAAGAGAATGCACTTCGGAATTTATTTCTTATTCGATGAACAAATAAATGTCAACGTTATTTTGGATTGAGATACGTATAATTAGGCCTGTCATTTCTTTTACTGATGGGAGGAGGGGCAAAGGGAATACACTCGAAAATGTCATAGAAAAATAATAAAATACCTGCAATGAAACTTTTTTGCATTAATTGCACAATGTATATAGCTAAAAATCCGGAGGGGAGGGGGCAACTCCCCCCCCCCCCGAATGACGGATGTGTGTAAAAATAGCACTTGCAATGTTTGTAATTTGTTCCATATATTCAACTTTTATTCAACTACCCTTTCATGAAAAGGAATAGTGTTGGAAATACAGCTGAAACAAAGCAATAATCTGCATTTTGAGCCCCCTCTTTGCCCCGCCCCATAACTCCCAACCCCGACGCTCAAACTCTTGGGAATTTTTGTACGTTATCTCCTCATTATACTAAACAACTTGGAATAGGTGCACATTCCTTTTTTTTTTTAATGTCCTGGTTCGGCCCTTTTTCGACCTAATTTGACTGGACTATAAATATAAAGCACACAATCATCAGGAAAATTGACACCCAAGTTAAACTCTTTAATTAGGAACATTTAAAGACAAATTGCATAAGCTTCATATTACTCCAGTATGTATTAAAAGTAGTTTCACGAGAGGAGAGTAAATCGGATACTGCAGTGGCGTCACTAGGTGATGGCGGAGGGGGGGGGGAGGTCCGCCCTGGGTATTACCCGTCTGGAGGGGGACATCCGAACTGGAATTGCGAATTTTTGGAAAATATAAATTCAAATGAGAATTTTCCCCAAATATCCTTGTATATTATTTCTGTAGCCTGTTTTTGGTTTCTACGCCAGATTTTCCTCAATTCTTGATCGATTTCTTTGATTTACGCCTTATTTTAAAGCTTATGGTGCTGGCTACTGACGAAAAATAGACCCACGGTCTAAAAATTGTTTTTTTTTCAGCCGAAAAACCTGTTTTAAAGAACCAGAATGAGGTTTTCGCTTAAACTTATAACTTTAATTTGCGCTATGACCGACAGAGCTGAATAGCTTGATCGGCAGAGCGTTCTCTTCGTAACCAGGAGAATGTGTGTTCGGGCCCGCGTCCGGACAATCTGCAACAAAAAATTAGAGAAATATCGCGTATTACATGAACCCTTAATTAAGTGAATAACAACTATGAAGGAATAGAATAAGTAAGAAGGAAACGCTCCTTGCTGATATGAAAACTTGAAGTGACTTTGCTAAATTACTTCGGAATTGAACGTTTTTCTTTTTAAGCTTTGGCTCTGGTAAGAAAATTAAAGCATAATGTAAGCGAAAATATAAGTAACAGGTTTAAGATTTCAGACTACAATAGAATTGTTTTTTGTTCAGAAAAAAAATAATAAATCGTATATTGAAATATATATTCTTCTAATGAGTTTTTGACTCTTTGTACAAATAAAAAAATTACTACCTCAATTTGAAGGTTAAAATATATATTTTTTCTTCCTTTTGCAAAAAAACAAATAGCTTATCACATTTTTACTACATTCGAAAAGCTACGCTTAAAAAAGAGCATAGTTTAATTTATTTTGTATTTTAACCGTGCTGTTAAATGATGAACACGTGCTGCCATCTAAGTCATAACGGTTCAAGCAGCCTGCGGTAACAAATAGTAAAAATTTTCAAAAATAAAACCATTTTTCTTCAATATCTTATATATTATTTCCCTCTCATTTTAAAACTTATCAGGCTGGCTAATGACGAAAAATAGACTTACGGTCGAAAAATCAAGTTTTCGAAAACACCCCTTGCTGTTTCAAAACCTTGATGCCTGCAGTTCTTATGATTTTTTTTTTTCAGTAAAGTTCTAATGCAGTTTTCCAATTTTTTACGTCGCTTTCGGCAAAAAAAAAAAAAAAAAAAAAAAAGCCTGTGTGTGTTCATATTTTAATAAAGCTTAAAAGCACCGGACTTAGTTGTTCGGTTAAACTGATAAGTTTTTTTCGGTAGAGCGTTCGGCTATAAGCTATCTGAACTTCGGGCATGCTTGGGCTGTCCGACATAATATCAAATTTATATTAGTATTACGCATTACATGTACACATAACATACACACGTAATAAAATAAATGCAGTGGGAATGCTACTTGGTGTTTTGACTCCTTTATGCAGGCTGCAGTTATCATTCGGATAAGTTGACTGTTAATCGAAAGGTGTTTTTCACTTTTTTAAAGCTTTGACTACATCCAGACGACTCAGCATAATGTAAGCATAAAAAAGTATTAGATTTACCTAAAGGAAATCCTTTTTGCGCAGAAAAACATTTTCATTGTATGCTGAAATGTAGATGTTTCTAATAGCAATGTTCGACCTTTTGTACAAATGAAAAAATACTACGCCAAATTAAAACTACGAGTTTCACCCAGTAAACCTTAAATTTTTTATTCGCGCGAATACGATATAAAGCATTAAAATTATTATCAACTTCATTAGCAAGAAATCATTTTCTACTTCTCTGCTTTCTGCTGAAAAAAAAAAAACATTTTGTCTACGTTCGAAAAATTACACTTAAAAAACGGACTCAATTCAACTGGTTTTTGGTTCTGAATTTTACGTGTTCGATTAAAAGAGAAACATGTGCGGGCATTTAAGCCGTAACGGTTAAAGCAACCTTCTATGTGAAATAGTTCAATATTCAAAGATAAAAACACTTATTTTCAATCTAATTTATTACTTCTCTAGAATGTTTGTTTTAATCTCTACGTGAGATCTTCGTCATTCTTTATTCAAATTCCATGCTTTACGAATAATTTTAAATCGTATCATGCTGGTTAATGACAAAACATGGAAGCATGATCTTATTATTATTTTTTTTGGCAAAAAGCTTTTTTGCTGTTTTTTACTACGCATTCCTTCAATGAATAGCTTTCAAAAAGGAAGACGCACATACTAGGTTGTTAATCAGACTGGCGCCAATTCGAATCCGTGCCAATAAATATCTCTTTAATGTTTCTTTTTTTCCCGTCAGATGCTCACATGGGCAGGACTGTATTTGCCACAACCTGTTTTTTCACATGCACAATTATTGCTTTTTCACGAGTCACTACTCAGCCACACTTTTAATGATATTTATGTTTGCATTGAAAATATGTACGACCAAAAGGTGAGCGATGATCAAATTATCACAACGTTGCATTTAACGAGGTTTTGTTACTGATGTCTTTAAATTACATGCGTTCTCTTCTGCGCTTACTTTTTTTCGGTTCTTCATAATGTTCTTTCTTTGAAAATTTTAAAGAGCGAAATGTCTTATGAAACGATTCGAAGCACAGTGCGGAGTTCCGCACGGGTCGACTAGTTCTAAATTACACCTCCAAACTCCGTCCGCTCACAAAAGGAATTTGTTTAAAATCTCAAAACTGTCTGCAAATTTAGAAAATTTTCAGCGAAGAACATTTGCGTGTTCGTCTATATCAGCGTTTCTTAAATTGTGTTCCGTGGAACCCCGGGGTTCCACGAAGCTCTCTCGGGGGTTCCACGAGGCTTGTATGTTTATATTCCACATATTTCAAATTTGTCTCTTAAAAAATCGATAAAAACGCTGTCCCAAAATTAAAAATAAATTTACTTTTACTTTCGTATACTAATCTGAGCTTTATTACATATCAGGGTTAGCCACGATAGGAATAATTTTATTTGTCGCCTGAAATTGTGCCTTTAAGATTCAACTTCGAAATTTTTCCAAGCTCAGTCATAAAGCACCTCACTTTTAAACACTTCAATTTCGAAAAAAATCCGGAATTAGCTGTTGACCCCCAATATCCCCAAAGATATTTTAAAAGTGATTTCAATGTTGAAAAACTTATGGAAGGACACCCAAAATTCCCTTTCCTGCATCATTACCAAATATCGCGTAAAATTACGATTTTTGAGGTAAATTTCAAATATTCTTTTATTTGAAATTTACCTCAAACTACCTACTAGCTACTCTCTCAGTATCTGTGGCAGAAGTTGAAAGCAAAATTTAACATTCAATGAGTGTGGACCAATTTAAGTAAACATAACATATAACATACAATAACATCAAAGTCTCTGATTTATAAAGAACCTCAAAAATTGTTGTAAAATAAGAAACATTTTAGTTTTTAAGTTTTAAAATCTTTTTCTTTGTAAATATTAGTGAATTATCAACAATATTGTAGGTAAAACGCATAAGTATTTCTTTCCCTAACTAAGAAAATATTTTAATCATATAACTCATGCATTAATTCTGAGGTTATTTATTCCTTTAAAAATACTCAGAAACATGAATAGGCATAAGCGGCTCGTACGAGGGGACAAGGGGGGCAATTGCTCTCTCTTTCAATAGCATAGAGATTTTGCCCCCTCCACTTTTCTTTCAAAATTAAGAGTCGAATGAAAAATGATAGTGATGTTCTATTCACGTGTTTGAAGAAAGAAGCAACTTAAGTGCTTGTTTTATGTTTTTTTAGGGTATTATATCGTAAAAATTAAAATGGAACTTTGATTTTGTAGGAGGGAATCTTTTTTCGGTGGCCATCTGGTTCGCTTTTTGAATCCGTTTCTCGAATTTTTGGAAGAAGATCAATTCATTAATAATGACGTAAAACTTCAATTGCCCAGTTTTTGAAGAAAAAAATAGCTGTAAGGGTGTCGCTCGCCAAACCCGCGTCTCCCCCAGCCTCGCACCTAATTTGACCCCCCACTTTTTTCGTTCACCCGCCGCCTATGCAAATAAAAGTGTTTTATAATAATAAATAATAATCAGCAGCTAGCAATAATTTTCATGGTCTATAATGAAATGAAGTCTATTTAATTATCAATTTAACGGCAAATAGTTAATGTGATAGTCTATCTTTGAGATAAGAACCTGGGCTCCCTCTCAAACAGAATCTTGGCTACGCTACTGTAAACCATTGACAAAAAACTAAGGGTTCCACGAAAAAAAAGTGAGCATTTAAAAGGGTTCCACTGGTCAAAGAAATTAAGAAACGCTGGTCTATATTATCTCGGTCTACCTACCCCTCCCCCATATTGTGTGATGAGTATTCCTCTCCCGCCTCTAGAAAACTCTAAAATGAAAGATCTGAATTTTTGGTTATGGAATGGTAAGCTTTCTTCGGCAAACTCACTTAAAAAAAAAAAAAATAATAATAATAATTTGAATTTTGACATCTTGAATTCAAATTATGTTTTTCGCAATCGCGTGTGTATGTAGGAGTCTGTGTGCAGGCATGAGTGTATAGGTGTGTGTGTAGGTGTGCATGTATGCGTGTGTGTAGGATATGGACGCAACCTGGAGACGGTTTTCGCTAGAGGAGCAGCATCGTGAGGCCGGTCGACGGTGGTGCTGCAGAAGGAGGTGGGGGGGGGTTGGAATAAAATCAAAGGACGCCACCAAAACAGTCAAATAAGAACAATAAGCAATGTGATTGCTCAAAAAAAAAAAAAAAAAACATGATTTTGAGAAACAATGCTATTTGAAGTTTTTCTTTCTTGACTGTTTCTCAACCTTGTTTTTTTTCCCCCAGCCTTTTCTTAGATTGTTATCAACCTTTCCTGAAGTTTTTCAAACTTGAATTATTCCCAAGTTACCGAAATTCGAAGCCGAAATGTTTCAATTTAGCTGCGAGAAGCACTGATAATAATTACTTTTCCCCTTTTTAATGTAGTTTATTATAATATTCGATTCGATGAAAGAACCTCGACACATGAACTTGACGAGCATTTTGACCCAGAAGGTACGAAATTATGCTCGAGGCCGCAACCTTACCTGTAACTGGGCCACATCACAAGTCGATCGACAGTGTGCAGCCAATCAACAATGCGGAAACTTGCGTTTCATTTCTGTATTCGGAAAAGACTCGGTATCTCTCGTTTGTTCTTCTTCTGAAATACGTTGCAGTGTTTTATCTTGCGTGTTTAATCGCCACCATTTCGTACGATTTCTATAAAAATGTTGCATTATTTTTCAGACGAATTCGTCTCATTGACAAACGTGTAGCTCTTCGCTGTTTTCTTTAATGTGGGCGTGTACCGAATTACTGCGCGTTTTTTTCTCTCCATACATCTGTGATGTATATTTAATTGACAAGCGTCGATTGTAGCAAAAGAGGAAAACGTGGTTACGTCAAGAAAAAACTAATTTAGACCTATTCTTGGTGTCGAATATTTTCCTCCTCCTTTTGTTTCCAAAACGTGAAGCATTCTGATTCTGTCACTCCGCCAGCGAAAAAGCGTTCGTGTTACCGGAAATTCGTTGAACTTTTAAGTTGAAATTTCTTGAAGAATGGCTGAAATTATGGGAACTAAAGTGAGTGTTTGTTGTAGTATAAAATTCCAAAACATGATATCTTTGATTCATTACATTTGGGCCATTATGGATGACTTGTTTGGACTGAGCCAGAAAACTTGTGTGGCTAGAGGATTTATATTTTTCGGATTAATTGCATTGTTGCGCTTATATTTTGGAATGCACACTGTCGTAGCAATAGGACTGGCTTACACAGTGTTCTACTATGTTGGAGGCGATAAACAGTTTCATGTCATGTACCGTACTTTGGCTCGTGACCTCAGGTAAGAATTCCGCTTTGTTTCTCAACGTTATTCTGAGCACATTTTAATGCCATTTCATAGATGATTAACCCCTTCATCCGAAATTATGAAACTCTTAACCAAATATGTTTATATTTGGTGCTATACTATGGTAACGATAAAGGGCTTGGCTTCCACAGGGGGTGATAAGGGATACCTGTTGGGCCCGGGCCGAGCCTGAAGGGCAGGGCCTGATTACTGAATAGGCGAACTAGATCCTGGCCTAGGCCTCCCTTATTTAGGGGCCCCCAAATGGCTGAAATTACTTTAGTCTATGGCTAAAATTGTTTCAGCCAACGGCTAAAGCTATAAAGTTTGAATACAGGAGGCTCCAGAAAAGTATTTGGCCTAGGGCTCCTCGATATCTTAGTCGGGCCCTGTTCAAGGGAGCCCAAGATTGGTGAAATATGTGTAGAGACGTAGTGGTGAACAATATAAAAGGGGGGCCGTAAAAGTCATTTGTGACGGGCCGCAAAATTTCTGTGCACGTCCCTGGTAAAGATTATCTAAAAGACAACGTTTCAAGTTTGTAAGCAAAAAATTGAAGGAGTTATAAAATACGTCCAATATTTTAAACTACTATTATTGAAATAAATATTTCAGATAAAAAAACGATAAAATATTAAACTTCATTGAAAAATGTTCTCCAAACAATAATAAAACATAATAAAAGCATTTGAAATAATTAATAAAAGATTATATATTTTTTAAAAATCAGAAGAAAAAAAACAATCTCGCCTTTGCGACGAGAATCCATGGTTGGAAAAATGAGTTACTCTCTATCTCCCAATCCCTATATCTTAGTGTTTTTAATCCCAAAACAAAAAATTATTTCATATAATAATAAGCAGAATGTAAACTACAAAAAAAAAAAAAAAAAAAAAAAAAATCAAGTCATTTATGATGAATTATTAAATTATTTGCAGATGTCTAAAACCGTTGTCTGGTATACCGGACGCCGTAGGTCTGAAATGGTTCAAGAGATGCAAAAGTATTGGCATTCTAATCAAAATAAAACAATTTAGAGTCTAATCTAATTTTTACTGAGTGATTTCTTAGAAAATGTTAGTTGGTGCAATCATTTCACCGTCATTATAATTTAGTTAGAAAAGCAGTTCAGGAATCACTCGGAGATAAATCTCTTCCACTGTGCAAAATACCCATCATATCGCACCCCGGCAAAGAAGGTGACATGACTCAAAATTTAGGGAAAACGTACTAGCTGCCGATTTAAAATTCAAATTTTAATCCTTTTCTTACCCCAAAACTCACAGAAAATTGGTTTACATTGGTTTGAATTACGCAGTCAAGGGCGCCCGTATGCAAAATTTTAAGGGGGGGGGGCGACTCGGATATTTTCCCCATGGTTTTGCAGGATATTTTCCTCATAGAAACCGATTTCAGTACAGATTAGAGTTATTAAAATTTGACATTTTTAATAACTTATTGATTTATTGCTGGAGAAGAAATGTTTTTAAGTTGTTTCAAAGAAAGAAGTACTAAAAGCAAAGAAGTTCTAATTTCAAAGGGGGGGGGGGAGCTGGAGCCCACCCCTTGCCTCCCCCTCCCATATGGGCGCCTTTGTACGCAGTGGTGTAAAAACGATATTACCAATACTGATACATCATTAAATTTTCTTCAGAATTTAAAAGGAAAAATTTCGAACCTAAAGTATGCATTTTTAATTTAGATAAGAAAAACTATCCAGTAAACATCACATCATAATGTTTCTACACATATCCTCGTACAAAAAATAGCCGATGATCGAGTAAAACGCTTGTTTCAACAATGAAACTGGCGCCACGGCATGATAATTTGGTAATATGTTTTGGTAATGTTTAACATGCAGGGAAAGGCTTTATTTGTGACAAGGCTGAACTCGATCCGGTCACTTAACTGTTTTACTGCTAAGACTTTCATTTTAGGAAAACTATGAAACCAAAACAATTAACACTATCTACTGGAGTTTAGGGTTAATCCACTGGTGTTAGGGTTTAAAATTTCAACTATCAAAATATCACCAAACAAGCAATTGCTTCGTTCAAATGTAGACAATTTTCACCCTTGATACCATGACGGGCGATTTTCTAATATTAAAATATTTGAGATGAAATCATTAAAATCTGTTATTGCATAAAACCTTGATTTTCTCGACTCGAAATTTTTTTTTTTTTTTTGGAGTTGTGTCACTTTCCTTGCCGGGGTGCGATATGTGCATGACTATAAAATTTCAAACAGCTTAATAGTATTTAGGATATTTTCAGTTATGAATAGTTAATTTCATTCAATTGATTTCTTTTATGATAAATCATCGATTTTAAGTGAGATGCGCAAAACGTTAATTTTAATATCACTAATGGTATTTGGAACATGAAGCGGTAAGGATCTAAAACGATCATTTCTGTGACACTTTGAAGTATAATATGACTCAATGAAATTATTTCAAAATTAAATTGCATTACCATACCAATATTTAATAAAAACAAGAATAACCACGCACTGAATCCACATACTATATTATTTATCAAAATTTTTCCTCCGCCGAAGAATTTAGTCCTGCAATGCTACTTCTAAAAATGTTAAACATAAAAACTATGTCAGACATGTGGAGTGAATTAGCTCAGCTGTGCCGTAGTCAGAGAAACATTTGCTATTCTGAAATCAAACAGGTGTTTCTGTGTAACCAATCTCTTATAATTCCTTCATGTAAAAATCTTTGTGAATGCGTTTAAACTTTTCTGTGGAACACCATCACCATGTTCTAAATTGTATAAAGAATGGTCTTCATAAACTTTTATTTAAAAAAATACTGTCTAATTTTATAGTACTTTTTGATTGACGTTCTATTGTCGAGAACTGATAACAAACCACTATTATAGAGCGTTTTTTGTGTAATCTAATGGCATATGTTGAGTAATAATCGTGTAAGATCTTCCTTGTGACTGGAATTTCGATAGAGGGATGTGCGTTAGATAAATATGTTTAAAGATAGGCTGTTGATATAAATAAATATCGATACTTGACTTTCAAACAATGGCTTTCGGTTTTGGTTATGTAAAGGTGGATGTATGTATCTTCTTCTCCTTCCAAATTAAACACACACAATCTGATCTGTAATCTTTCCCCACTCACGTTTCGTGTTAACATATTTATCCATTTTACTATCGCTAACGAATTATATCTTACAAAAATTTAGCTCATCACCATCTCCCATTTTAATAAATTTAAGTAAATTTTTCTTATTGTTTTTTGCTTGAGAATATACATAAAGCCTTTTACTATTTACCCTAGAATTATAATCTAAATCAGATCGTCACATACTAACCAGGTATAATCTTTTGACCTCTTTCTAAAAATTTAATAGCTTTTGGTACCAAAAATGAACAACATGCTTCAAATTAATAAGGTCGTGACATTCTTTTATATATTGTAGTTAGATTTTTAGAGTTGTATCTACCGTAGTTTAATTTTGTATTTTGGAACAACACCCACCAATGACACCACAAATTACGACTCCAGGTGTCACCCGTGAGGTTCCCCACTGATAACATGTATTTACATTAAAATAATTGTTGGTAAAATGAAACCATTTAGTATCGGAATTGCACATTACTGACTGCGTATATAATTTGTTCTTGTTGATTACTTAGTGCATTGTTGTATCACTTACCTTTGTAAGTGATTCCGAATTTTTAGAGTTCATTTCGTAGGATATTTAGTATGAGTAGGATACTATCTGAAAAGATAGTCTGGAAGTTACGCAAAACTATTAGAAGCATAGCGTAATCAACTATACTTTTAGAGCAGCGTTTCCCAAAGTGTTTCGCGGAACCCTTGGGTTCCGCGAAAGGGAAAGAAGGGTTCCGCCGCGAGTTAGCCTTTGCATAAATTTATTTTCCACTAGTTTCAAGAAAAATGAAAAATCAGTGTCAATGATCAAAATATCGTTGCAGATTAAGGTAGTAGTCGTCACCGAATTTTGCATCGGAAATATAATAATGCTTCAGAAATATAGATTTATTTCAAATCTCGTTTTCTCTAGTCAAGACTATTTAGCAAGATTTATGAAAATATGTGTAGGCAGCACAAATCACAACTTTTCCATACGAAATATGCTGCCTATACAAAACAAAAGTTTTTAAATGGTTGTATGAACTTCCAGATGAAATGACGGTTTTTTGACTGCAGCAGATGGCATCAATATTTTCTGCTGTTTTCAATGTTTTACGTTAGGAACGACGACTGATAAATATTTTGTTGACATTTTTGGTGAATGGAACGAAGTGGCTATTTTCACTCAAAAGGGAACAGTAACCACATTTGTTGCGAGAGACAAAATAATAGCGTAAAAAACAAAGTTGAAGTTTTGTGTCCCCTGCCTAAAAAGAACAACGTAGAATGTTTTGCTCTCTTAAAGTGAATTTCTGACAGAAACAATCTCTGTGAAGAAAACGCAGTGCAACTTTCGTGATATTGTTACAAATTCTGTAAATAGTAATTATTTTTATGAATAATTTGGCTAAATTGAGCGTTTATTCCATTATCTTTCATCTAAAATTGTCTTAGTAACGTAACCTGTAAGTAGTTTCTCGTAATGAATGTACAACCCCTTTACATTCGAATGAAGTATGGTCCCTCTATTTTTAAACGATAAGATTTGCAAATGGAGTAAAAAGAAAATATGAGAAATTGGTAGAACAAGGTGGAGATTTCCTGGATATGACTCTGCTGAGTATAAAAGACTTCTGAAACTGTTCTCTTCAAAATGAGGGGTTTGCTAATTTTTTCGAAAACTGCCAATTTCATCGTGAATTAAAAGGCTGCGACTGAATGAAAAATACACCTTGCAAATTTCTTTTGGGATATTTTGCACGTCCCTTAATTGTTAATATAAAAAGAATGTATGATAAAAGACGTGCCCCACTTGCTCTGAAATGAAGTGGCTTAACAGGGCACCGGAGAGAAAAACTGCATACATAAGATTCATTTGAAATAAGGTGATGTTTTTAGACGTTATAATGATAATCGAAGAGAACGCTGTAATTTTGAGGTTGAGCTCTCTTTTTGATCAGGTAATCACATGTTTTTTTCTTTTTAAATGTTACCAATATTAAGGGATATATAACAGGGTGGCGACAGATCAGGGAGATCAGGGACTTTATTAATCAGGGAAAAGTCGGGGGAAATATCAGGGAATTCCGAGAGAAAATAACAAAAAATCAGGGAAAATTGATTTTATGATGAAAAAAAAATTTTTTTCTTTTGCTTTACAAATTAAGTACTCTAATTCCTTACGCATTTTCCACCAATTATCTGTTCAAAAAAAAAGTAAAATTAATGAGATGCGATTATACACCGCCGCATATTTGTGCATCTTTTTTCCTCAACGTCAAAGTATTGAATCTTATTAACCACAAGATGAACTTCTTAAGATTGCTTCTGTGTCTGTTAGGATGTTTATTTTACCAAGCTTGAAGTTTCCTTTAACACTTTCAATGCTACGTAAAATAAACAACCATACAGGCAAAGAGGAAGCCTTCATTAATGCCTTAGCTCTTTTGCCTTTATTCCATTGTCTCGAAAAAAATTATCGTACTGTAATCACGATTTCAAGAAGAAATCTTTGGTTTTTGAATTAATACTGATGAAAGCTTAAAAGTTATTACTTCTTCGCATTTTTAATTTAATTGCTAAAATTGAACTTTCAATCAAAAAAACTTTGTTTTTTGCCGTTATACTATTTGTTGTCGCCGCAGATTATAAAAGTTTTCTTTTCTTTAGACTTAAGAGATTCTTTTATTTTATAACCAAGTTGTATTCCTCTTTTATATATTTTGAAATTAACTAATTGCTGTTTTTTCAAAGTTGTTTGTTACAACAGCAATCTAAGTTTTTTTCTTCGTTACATACTGAAATCTTTTGAAATGGAGTTAACTTGTTTACTCAAGTAATTAATTCATTAAAACCTATGTTCTTGATTAGAGAAAAGCTCCCTATGAATGGATGTCAAATGGTTTCATCTGTTTTGCATAAATATATCAATTAGTTATATAAGAATAACTACATTACTTCTACTCTTTCACTATTACTTGTTGTTCTTGCAACAATGTATTATATACTGTTTGAAAATTTTGTTCAAAATAATTTCAATTACTTTTTAGTTCTATCAAAAATACTTAAGAGTGATTTTAATAGTTTCTTAAAATTTTTATGCTAAACGGTTTCTGGAAGCAAAGTATTTTTTTTTTTTTTAATTTTCTTTAATATTTCCACGTAGAAAAATTTAATAGACTTTTGTAGGGGTTTTTTTTCTAAAAAATTTTCTTGATATATTTTTTTTACTATTTTATTAAAAAGTAGCATTTTTTAAAAATATATTTTTAGTTCACCAACATTACACAACTTAAAACGTTTAAAATACTGCATTTTATACAAACATACAATGGATTTCAAGTGAAGCAAAGAAAGGAAACCATTATCATTGGTAACGTAAATCAGGGAAATTTGGTGAACTAAATCAGGGAAAAGTCAGGGAACTTTTTTTCACATTTCCTGTCGCCACCCTGTTATAAGATATCCGAGAATCCCCAGCCCTTAAATCACACTCTTTTCGTTCAGGATGAAATTGGCCGTTTTTTGAAAGCCAACAAAACGCTAATTCTGAAAGGGCGTTGCCTCAAACGTCTCTAACCTACTCAATTATCTTTTTTTCCTTCTCTTTTTTATAAACTAAGGAACAGTGTTTTCAGTAAGTTAACGCCCTATAGCCAGGGCTGGCGGTGTATTTCATGTAAGGAACAGTGTTTCATTCAACCATCGTTCTTGAAATTCTAGTCTTATTTTATTTATAGAAAAATAATTTTTAGGTGAAAAAATTGCTTAGCATAAGCAAGCACTTAGCTCAAGCATAAGCTTAGCACTTAGCTCAAGCATAAGCTTAGCACTTAGCTCAAGCATAAAATGCCGATTTTATGCTTGAAGATGGCTTGACGATGCAATTCTTTTATGGAATAAAAGACTTTTTGATTGGAAATAAACATTAATTTAGCTCAATTTCAAGAATCTGAAGCGTTTACCAAATTTGTGCAGCCCTCGTTGTCAATTACCATTAGTTCTTTTTGAAAGTTTTATTAAAAAAATAATTAAAAAAAAAAAAAAAATTTGGGGGTCGTTTTCGAAATTTTAAAAGTTTTTTTTTTTTTTTTTTGAAAGAGCAGTTGTTTAAAAACAAAGGATCTGACCATTTTTTAAAACAATTTGACAAAGTTCAATTTTTTTTACACTTCTGAACATGACATCACAAATGATGAAACGCCACTCACTGATGCCATTAGCGAAGAGTGCAATATTTCATTCGTTTCTTAACTCATATGTAGTGGCAACGATATGGTTGATAGCAAGCATAGAGCGCAATACTTTACTCGCTTCTGAATTATTATAACCTGGAAACGCGGTAAACATTAAGCGCGCCAGTGGAGGGCGCCAAAGTACATCACTTGTGACGTCATAAAGATCACGCCTTGTTTGAAAAATCGGGCATTTTAAAAACTAATTAAAAGTCAAAGGTTTTGTAAATAAAAGATTTTCCTCGCTCCATGTTTTTTTTTTGCTCATTCTATCAACATCAGTGATTAAAAGTATTACTTTTGACTGATGGAAGAGCCAATCCCATTGCAGCTGTAGGAAATTTGAAAAAAGGAAGTGTTACTGAGTTTGATCTCAAATTTTAGAATTTAAGTATCATTTGTTTCGATTTCTCTTGCTAGTAGCTGAAATCCGTATAATTCGGCGCTTTTTTTGGCGGTTTAAAACATTAATGGTTTTGATATCTTAATGGTGTCTTGTATCAGTGGTCGAATATTGCCGTGGGCAGGCAAACAGCAGTATCTGCAGAAATGTGTTTTCGAGATATTTGAAGAAACTTGTTTTGAATTCAATACTAACAATAGGGAATTCGGAAATGTTAGAATTCGACGTTTTTACTTCTTTTTACAAAAAAGTAAGTATTGTATTCGCGAAAAAATTTTCACTCAAAAATCGACCTTAATTTCCATTTTACTCACCCCCGATTGAATATTTGTCATTGAGTTTTTTTTTCGACTCGACTACTCGTGGATAAGTGCCTAAGGCCTACTCGTGGATAAGACACGCGAAATATCCATAATGACGATTCCCGGGTTAATTACGACGAATTTTCTCGTGACGTCTGTATGTATGTATGTATGTGCGTATATGCGTCGCGGTTGAAATTTGTTACGTAGACTCCTAGTGGGGTCTAGTTGTGCACCTCCCCTTTTCTTTGCATTCGGGTGTTTCTAAAGGGATCTTTTGCCCCTTTTTGGGGGGAAATCATTGTTAATTTCGATGTAAACTCAAGTGGTGTTATAATTTGGCGGACACTTTGCGATATATCGCCAGTCTTTTGGTCGCTAAGTTTTGTCGCCAACTTGGCGACAAATTTGGCGATTTTCTTTTTTTTTTTTAAATCTGTTTCAATTTGGCCACTGTTGGTGATATTTAGAGAGTAAACTATTGAATCCCATTAAAATTTCCAGTAATGGGGAAATGACATTAAATTAGAGTAAAAGGAAGTCATGTGATGTAAGAACATACACCATCAGCTCGTTTTCGAAACTAAATAAGCAAGCTTGTACAATAAAACTACTGTACAATAAATGACAAAAATACAAAAGAAAAATAAATTAGCAGTTACTGTCCTTTACCTACCCGAAGCAGCAAAAAAATTGAAATAAAAGAAAATGTTGGCTTTTTTGTGGTAAAACAGGAATAATTTTTGTCATAGCGTAAGAGGAAGCTTCGTATGTTTGCTGGAAAATATTTCAAGACCGGACTAATTAGACGTTGATAACGTGCGCTCATTTTAAATATTATCACGTATGTTGCAATCACGAAAGTTGTAGAATTTTCTGGTACAGCTTATCTTATTTCTTAAAATATTCAAGGTTGAAGCTCTTTTTGTGTGAATAAAGAATATACTATTCGTGCATGCCTCAACTTGTAAGTAGGGTAAAATTGTCATAGGAGTTCACGGGAGCTGAGAGCTCTTGCACTTTTCATTTTGTGCAAATTTTAACGTTTTAGGTGAAAATCAGGCTATTTACCTGGAAAAAATCTGGGGACAATAGAGTTTCTCCACTTATTTTGGTCGAAATTAAGACCTGCTTGTAAGTCGTGTGTACTGGTGCTCAGTCTGTAGTTGAATAAACATATTTGGGGGAAATCGCCTTGGTTTTTGGGGGAGGGGGTGGGGGCTCACTAGAAAAAGGTGGTTTGAAATCAATTTAACATTACATTTGCTTTATTTTTACAATAAAAACAAATATTTCAGGGGAATAAGGAACCTAAATGTTATACGTATTAATATTTAGAATGTTTAAAATATTATTTGAAAATGTCTTAGGTGAATTTTTAAAATATGGAGATTAAATGAAGTGCAAATACAAGCATGGAAAATACATAACATAAAAATAAATGGGGGAGAGCACTTTTTTTGGCATACTTGGTTGGATGAATCAGTGGCGTCACTGATTCATCCAACCTGGGGAGGCAGTCTGCTCCTGGTGTCACCCGGCTGGGGGAGGGGGTGACACCCAAAGTGAAATTGCAAGTTTTTTTTGAAAAATATGAAGCTAAAAGGCATTTTTTAGAAAACAAATTAAAAAATTTCCGGGGGGATAAATCCCCGGACCACCCACTTTTATTTTTTCTGTATACATTAGCCCACTTAAAATTTAGTTATGATGCAAATGTAGTTGTTTCTGAAAATTGTATGAATTTCATGTTTACATAAAATTTTGTTTTTCTTTTTGCGTCTGTAAGAAGGTGGGGGGGGGGGGGGGTTGACACCATAAAATACCGCTTTGGGTGTCACCCATGCTGGGTACGCCACTGGATGAAAGTGTTTTGGAGTTAATATCGTGCGATATTTGATGAAGAGTTACTATGAATCGGTTTAGATCGAGTGATCAGTGATAGTAGTTAGATGTAATGAAAGTTATGAAATCCAATATCTAACTCAATGTTATGTTCCGTAAAGGCATAATCCATGCAAATTGCACCTCGTGCCTGATTTTATTTCGTTGTGAAAACAATTGGCATTTTTTATAGCACCAAGTTCAGGGCATTCCTTCATACTGTTACAATCAATTTGTTTGATAATATTAGTTTCGTTAATGACAGGTAACGTATGAAAAAGTGTTTGCCAATATATGACCGTAACATTTTTTGTCCTCCGAAACTTTTTTTCCGAGTACGTATTACATTATTTTAGTTTTAACATTTTTAATGTTTTGTAAAACTAAAAGTTTCCAACATTTTTAACTTATAATTCCTAAAAACAATGTTATTTTTAGGAATATTAAAAGTAATTTTCAATTATAAGCGATTTCGAATTATATTCAGTTCAGTGATTAGGTACACTATGCATTTTTTCTACTCAAATTTATTAGTATTTGAAATTGAGTTAAATTTTGAAAGAAAGCATTGTATTTATAACCATTTTAAATAAAAATTTTGAAATGGAGAAAACATGTTCAAATTTCTCTAAAAAATTTGCAAATGATGCTGTTAAAAATTATTCGAGCTAATTTATGAAGTTGAAATGCGATACGTCTGAACGGGATTTAGTCATTGTTCAACTAGCAATAATATGAGTCGTTAAACTAAAGTAAAACCATTCCTTTTTCCATTTTATCCACAAAAAAAAAAAAAAAAATCTATATTTAAATATTTTATGAACCTGAAGGCCTCTGCTCTACTGCTACTGCATAGCAATCTAATGTCATACATCAATCATATGCAGGACTGCCTCCTTGGAATGTTTTTCAACTAATCATGGTTTACTTTTTTTTTTTTATTTAAACCTTTCAGATTTTAACAAGAGGTTGAACTAGCAACTATTAAGATCAATGACTTTATCGTTTCGTATGAGTTCATTATTTTACTTTTCTATCGTTATGTGAAATCTTTTCCTTAGTTTATGCTACATTGGCTGTCATAATTCCTCTCCTTTCAAAAGACCAATGTGTTGCATACTGCTCTTTTATGTAATCCCACTTACTTCAATATTGGTCTAAAAATAAAAATATTCTTTGAACGTGAATTGCGTCAAAATGAATGACGTAGTTGGCGTTTAAGGTAAATGTAGCGAAAAAGGTAATTAGGTTCTTCAGGTAAAAAAATTCTTAGGAAGAAATGCTATCTATATCTGCGTTTTATACGGCTGTGAAGATTCTCCGCTACCAGGGCTGCGGAGTCGGAAGGAAAATGGTAGACTCCGACGCCTGAGTTTTGAAACGTTCAACTCTAACTGCGGATTTTTTTATTTACGTATTTTTTATTTTATTTCATTTTTTCAATATTCAATCCCCAATGGGAAGGGGGGGGGGACCTCTAAACAGAGATTGGAATATTAATTCCTTTTTATGAAATTTTCGCGTTGTATTTTGTTGTAAACAAAGATGCATGTAATGTTAGAAATTGAATTTGATTACTTAAAAATCCCACTAAAAGGGAAAGGTTAGTTTACACCCCTTTTAGTTTTTTAGAAATTGATGTTGATCCAATCGTGTGCTTTCAATTTTTGAAAACTATAACTTGAGAGAAAAAAAGCTTTTTTGCGAAGTCAAAAAAACTTTTTTTGAGTGGGGGTGGTCCGCACCGTGGCACCCATGGTGGGTGACACCCTTAGTTCATTTCAGAGTTTATAAAAAATATTAATACTTTTATTCTGAAAAATTTCCCTAATAAATCTTAATATTTCATCTGTAAAATTTCAATGAAAATAGGGCATTGTATTGCCAAGAGATAATCTTTTAGATTCGCATCAACACTTATCTGAATTTACCGAACACCCTCAGAAGTTTCCTCCCGAACTACGACGGTTCCCGACTTGCTGAAAGGATTGATAACATTCCTTTTACTATTTTATAAATGAGATCGAAATAAAAACTATTATTATTTTTTTTTTTTTGAAGTGATTACTTTGAAAATAATAGGTAACAAAACCGTTTGCCGGCAGTTGCTATTAGTTAAAGAAAGTTAAAAAACAAGCAAACTGTTGCAGAAAGTTCAAAAAGCAATCAAGCCAGCTGGTTGCAAATGAGTTATTTTCTTATTAGTAGGCCAATAAAACCAATTGGCAGTCACTGACTCAGTGAAAATTAAAGAAAAAATAAGCCATGAGTCGGAGTCGGCATACTTTCTAGCTACTCCGACTTCTTTACCCTTAAATCAGTTCAATTTCGACACTGGCTCCATAGCCCTGTCTGCTACTGAGTTTTTGCCATTAACCCTGTTTTTTTTTTCCTGAAATCATAGAACTTGCATCAATTTCTTTTTTAGCCCCTCCCCCCCTTTTTAGCCTACTTTCCCAGTAAAAGTCAGAAAAAGAAGAAAAAAGCATGAAAGAAGGCTTAATGCATCTTAAAAATATCCCGAAAAACAAAAAAAAACTCAAAAATAAATAAAATAATTAAATAAATATCGAAAAATTAAAAATTGGAAAGTAGGGTATTGAGATGGGGAAAAATGTCTGTCGGTCTGTCTGTCCCCCCCTAATAACTTTTGAATGAATAGTCCGATTCGAACAAACTTTTTTTTGTTCGAAAGATCTCGGCGAGGACACCTCATTCCCATATTTCACTTTTTGATTTGAACTATTTTTTGTTCAATTTTGAACAGTTCAAAAAAACTTAACATTAGCGCCTACGGGGAAATTCAAGGCAATTCCGAACTGTGAATTTGCTTCAAACAAACTTTGTAGGAAAAAGCTTTTGATGAAAAACTTGTATATAAAATATCTTTTTGATTTGAACAATTTTCCGTTCAATTTTGAACTGTTCAAATCCCTTAACATTAGCGCCTACGGGGAAACTGAAAGTCAATGTAGATTCCGTACTTGAAGGCGGATTTACTTCAAACAAATTTTGTTAGAAATAGCTCTTGACGCCACAAATTCCAGACTCCGACTCCGAGAATTTAGAGGCACCTGACTCCGATTCCTGTGCCCGACAATTAATTGGACTCCGACTCCCCGACTTCAACTCTGACTTCGTAGTTTTGGCAAAAATTTATGGACAAATGACTAACTCCGATTCTTGGATATTCGACTCCGACTCCTTTATCTCAAAATGAGATTGACTCCGACTCCGACTCCGCAGCTATGGTTTTAACTGTGAAATACTTATTGTTGATATGACTTGTTTTTATTTTCACGCTAAAGTTTAAATTTATGTATTCAGTTACCGGCGAATCAACTCGAAGTCATTTATGTTTCTACATAAGATATGCGCAGACGATTTTTTTTTTGACAAAGAAAATTATTTCTTTAAGTTGACATTTTATTGTTTTTTTTTTTTTTTTTTTTTTGTTTTTTTTTTTTTTTTTTTTTAGTAATTGCATTAATTCATTTTAAAAAATGTTTTTGGCAACAGGGCAAAAAGAAACGATTTTTTTTTTTGATATGATGTATTTATTTTAATGAGCTTATTAATTTTATTTATTAATTTTTCATTTTGAAAGCTATTAAAGATTTTTTTAAATCTAAAAATGTGTATTAGCTGCTTTGTTTAAAAGTTGCTGCTATTTTATTTGTTCGTGTTTTTTTTTTTTTTTTTGATGAGTGAGGAATATTTTATTCCTAGAAATCAGCTTAAAGTATTTTAAAAGTATGTTTGAAAAAATTTGCAATTTTAGCTATTTTTGAGAATATTGATCAGGTACTAGAAAGTAGTATGGGTATACGGGAAAGTAGGCTCGTCTAGTTCTAGACAGAACTTCTTGTTTTTGGTAAAATAAAGACAGCTTAAAGAAAAAAAACTCCCTACATTTTTTTTTATAAAAATAAAATTGTTAGCCGCTAAAATCTGTCCATTCTCAAAGTAAGCAATATATGATCTTGTTTTTTTTTTTTTTTTTTTGAGCAATCACGATTGCTTATTGTTCTCATTTGACAGTCCTTGACGTTGGGATTATTTTTCAGCTTGGACCAGCAGCACCACCGCCCACCGGCGCGACGGCGGCACGGCTTCTCTGTTCCTGAGCACTGTCCCCCGGAATCCACTTCTGCTGGGTGGTGGCGTCCATGTCCTTCACACGCATGCTCATACACACTCGCCAACGCGTGAGCGCCTTTACACACATACACAGGCCTACGTGCACACACTTAAGCCTGCACACACACACAACTATACACACATAACCACCCAGGAGGAGGGACATGCTTGGGGGGGGGGAGCCATTTCTAGAAACAATAACTCTAATGAGTAGGGTATTGTCGCAACTCGTGATTGCGAAAAACATAATTTGAATTCAAAGTTTCAGAATTCAAATTAGATTTTTTTTTTTTTTCCCAATATTGTTCCATATTTTCAAACACTTACCTTCGTAATGGGCTCAGGGGTCTGTCCAGGATTTTTCACAAGGTCCGTTTTTTGTGAAAAATCAAATAATTTTGTGAAAAATGAATTAATTTTGTGAAAAATCAAATTATTTCGCAAAAAAAAAAAATTGTTAAAACGAAATTTTAGAATTTAGAGATGGCACAAACTGCATCAATTAAACTTAAAGTTAAGTGTTTTCCTCTTCTATGTTGAGAATATCATTCTGGAGTGTTTTTTATATCGTTCTGGACATTTAGTGAGGGGGGGTGGGGTTCATCGCTCTCTCAAGTATCAACATTTATCTACCATTCTACATTATGTTAAATTATACTAGAAACATTTCTGTACAGTATTTAAAATATTTGTAACAAAAAAATAAATAAATAAATAAAATAAAATTCAGACTAGGGTCAGCATTTTTAACTTTTTGACCCAAGAGACTTTTAAACAGCACAGAATTTCGTTTAAAACTTATAATAAATTCCGTGATTTTTACAAAAATAAAAAGATATTTTAATTGTTTACCTCTTAACAAAGCGTAATAAACATCAAAAATTAGAAAAATCGGAATCCCATAGCGGATGCAAAGAGATCGCAGATCTCAAAGTGAAGGCATCAAAAGTATAAAAACGGCTTGTAAAAGAAATATTTTTGATAAAATTATTTTAAAATTGAATTTTTGAGTCCTATGATAAACATTTCATTAATGTTTGTGGACACAGTTGAAGCAAAAAAAAAAAAAAAAAACCATCTATATCTATCCTCATAAAAGAAAATGGAATTTTGCTTTAAAAACTTGAAATGAGAGCTCTAACAAAAATAGACTTTTTATTTGCATCCTAATAAAGCGAAGTTAGTTTGAAAAAAGAACAAAATATGATTCTCATATCGGATGTTAAAAGATTGCATTTTTCAAACGGTAGACATCTAAAGAACAAAAAAAAAAAAAAAAAAAAAGGTAATTAAAAGAGTTTATTTAAAGTTAATCATCCTTGTTAGCATCGAAAAATCAAAACCCATATAATTTTTTCCCAAAATAACAGTTAAACATCGCACAGCACCTTAAAAACGCAAATATTGACAAGCTGGTAAAAGGTTGAGAATTTTTTCTAATCAAGTCATTGTAAAGGTTCAACGCCAGACTCTAAGTGGTGATAATTTTGAAGTTGGTAACCCTATCTGAAGCGATCATACTTTTCCCCCACCCTTACTATCCCTTTGCAGTTTTAAGTTCATTTCGCAGATATATATTATTATTGTTTATTAAATCATGAGCGGGGAGAAAAGTGCTTACCAACGCCTTTTCAGAAAAGTTTACAACAACACCGCTGCTAATTAGCTGTGATAAAACAAACAACAAGCATTATATTTATTTGGCAGTAGCAATTATTTATCGTTTGCAACGTCGCAAGAGTGCCTTTTTTTTTTTTTTTTTTTGCAAAATTAGACGATTTTGTATAAGTTGATCCCTTTAATTTGACTTCAGAAAAGGTTCCAAAAAATATCGGTTTATACACAGAAATATGCGTTATTTTGCTTTCACATTTGCTCTTTCAATAAACAATTTGTGAAAGATCCGATCTTGTTTATCAGAATTTTGTGAAGGGTCTGTTTTGGTTGATGGGGATTTTGTGAAAGGTCCGTTTTGGTTCATTGGAATTTTGTGAAGGGTCCGTTAACGGACCCAAATATCCTCTGGCCAGACCCCTGGGGCTATATATATCTTTTGATGTTATTTCGTATATCATTCCTTATTTACTTTTTTTTGAAAAAATAAAAATTAAGTTACAGAAAATTATCTGCATGTTTCCGTTTGTGCACGCATGCACATAAGGCAAAAAAAAAAAAAAAAAAAAAAACCACCATGGCAATAGTTTCTGTGGCAATCTCTTAGCATAAAAAAAAAAAAAAATCCCTACATGCGATAAATACTGCAATTGAGAGGCGGGGGGGGGGGGGGGTTGTTCTTCGAAATACTTGTTTTATTATTGTAGAAACAATGCATATACCTACATATTAGATTAGTTTCAAATCATTTTTTTTTTAAGTCTGCTTTTTGAGTTAAAGGAGGTATACGTAATGTGAATCGAGATTTTTTGGATTAATAAAAATTTTTAAATCTATAAAAGGGTGTGTTCCCCTGAATATTTTTTTCAAAAACAGCACAGACTATATGTGAAAGGATTTAGCCTTAAAAATTTCAACTATCATAGGAAAACAACCAAAGGATGTTGAAAATTTAACATGGTATTTCCATTCCCTATTTTGAGTTTAATCGTTAAATAAAAAAATAAATAAATTTAAAAACGCCCGAAATGGTTGATTACTAAGAACTGAATGATTTAAAAATAGTAAATATTAAAAGTTCACTGGTTGCTGACCATTGATTGTTTCGACTTCACCTTCCTTAGTATTAATTGTTGCTATGGTACCGAAAGGTCTGTGAACTCCCTTTGGTACACTCCTCTGCGATATTTGAGAATTGATTTAGATTAAGTAATATGTGCTCTAGAAAGAAAACAAATTCAAGCTAATTTTGCTTTTGAATCCATTTCCTGAAACACCTGTTTTATTGAATAATGTACATGTTCTAATATAGACGTTACTATGAATTTTGAATAGTAAACTCAAATCCTTTTAATCTTTTGTATTAAATGAAAATCTTAGCGCAAAATATGGTATAAATACATCTCCATGAAATCCAAAGAATTTGACCGTAGTCATACCTATCTGCATTAGTTAAGGTCTGCATTTGCGTTAATGTTGTATCTTTTTTACTTGCAATCCAATTACATATATGTGTATGAGATAAAAATTAGCCAATCGGCTGCATTTCGAGTATTAATAGTATTCTGTATTTGTTAAATTAAAAAAAGCAAACTTTTTAGAAGCGACGAGAGGCCATGACAGCCTAGTCAAGAGATTAGGGACCCGGCTTTTAGGGGTGGGGGGAAAACCCAGCTCGGAATTGGAGTGTAGTATAAATTTTATGGGAGGAGGGAGACTGGTGACCTAACTGATAAGGGGCCCTCTGCCGCCGCCAACTGCCCTGGTCAGGATTAACGAGAGTTCATGTGAGCCTAGTCAAAAACTAGGGGCCCGGCACGGGAACTGTGTAACAATAAGTTTAATGGTGGAGAGGGACCTGGAGAGCAAACTGACAAGGGACCCGTCTTGGCTCTAGGCGGCCCTGTCTACAATACTTATTTATTTCTTACGAAGTTTGCTCAGAACATTAGAGCTTTGCTGATAAAATTATGGATAAGTAAGCGAACAATTACTGTAAACAAATTTCTTTTAAAAACTTTTTAGGAATTGGCAATTTTATTAAGATGGAGCGCATGTGTACAGATGCCTATTCTCATTAGGCTCTCCGTGTAATATAACAGAAGGCATTCGGATTAGCCATTAATTATAGTCGTCACCTAACATTAAAAAAAAAAAAAAAAAAAACCAAAAAAAAAAAAAAACAGGAGGCAAAAATGACTATACTACTGGACGTGAAATTGCTGTCGTCAAAATTATTATTATTATTATTATTTGTGCAAAATAAGATTACGATCGATCACTAATTTCAAACCCTACTTTTTTTTTCAGAAGAGATTTTTGGTGTTAGTTTCTAGCCATTGTCGTAGAAAAGGGTGAAAAACAATCTGGCCCAGACAAGTTGAATAGTAACTCAACTAATTAAATTGTTGTGCAATTTTTGAAGAAGGATATACTTTAATTGTTCAGCATTGGTTAATATTTTATTTTCTTAGACAAAGAATTAACGTTGATAGCGTTACTTAAAATTCTATGTACATCATGTTGTTATCAAATTCCTCATTTCAAAACCTCGTACGCTAGTTACTTCAGAATCTTATGTTTCATTGTAGGGGAAAAAACTATTTACGGCTTTCAAGACAGATTTTTGTTATGTACCGTGTAAGGAAAATGTCTCTAGTTTTCCTTAATCAAACCACTTGTAGGAGGTTTGAGCTGTCAAGTAAGTTAAATATTTTGTTTACCAGAAGTCGGAGATCAGAGTTAGAGATTGTAATTGAATACTTGTCATGAGATTTCCATTATGTCCATGCATTGTGAAGCTCTGGGCTCTCCGATTTGGCTAATGCTGAGTACATCACGTGCCATGTTTTTTTTTTCTGATGTTTGTTTTCGTCTTATGACATTGTCTTCAAAGCAGGTAAAAAGTGCATTAAATGTTTAAAGAAAGATATATAGTTCTAGGGTGAAATCTGCATTTCGAATTTCGTGGGAACGGGGGAAAAAAATAAAGATCTACTACAGGCATATATTTTCTGGATGATTTAACATTATAAGTAGGGATTGCAGTACCGGTTTACCGAATACCGGTATTTCGAGCAATTTTTCAATTTGGAAATACCGGTATTTGCAGAGGCAAAACACCGGTATTTTCGGTATTAGCAGAAAATAATAGTTTCAGTTAAAGAATTTTCAAACTAACTTATTAAATATCTTTTATTTTAAATGTACATTTCTTTTTCCATGATACAGTACCAAAATCAATCTCTTGATGTAAAAATTTGGCTTCAAAAGCACGAACTAATAGAATATCATTAAACAAAAGTAGCGGAAGGATAGTAAAATGATATTTTCATTACAAAAATGGTGAGATAAATCGCATTTTTGTGCACCATGTTTTTGTTTTTTCCATTTCCCTGATCGCTCATTTTCCCTTTTGTGAAAGTTGAGGACGTGATGAAGGATTTCTAGACAATTGAGGAGGTGTATCGTCCATTGTTAATAGCATCACTGACCTGCGTGAATTCAGAAAGAGTATTTTCACTCGTTTAAAAATTCTTTTTAATTGAGGACTTGATTCGAGGAAAAGTTGAATTTTCAAATTTTGTAAAATTTCCGAATTCTATTTTTCACAATTCTGTGCTTACTGAAGTTCAGCCATGAGATGAATTTGGTAACTTTATCAACAACTAACTATTTCTGCGATTAATTTTTGTTTTTAGAAAGCTTGTCCCCATCATCGAGCTATGGTCCCCGCACAACTACTACAGAGCAAATGTAATAAAAGCTAATAATAATGACGCAGAACCCATTTTAACAGAAAACCGCATGTACCCTATGAAAGCCGCATTTAGCCACCATTGCTCTGTTATGCATTATCTCGTCAAAAAGCAAAATAACACCATGCTGGTTTTTTTTTTTTTTTTTTTGCAGTAGTATACATTAATCACGATTGTCTACTTAAGATCCAATTTAAATTTTGATTGCTTATACTTCCAACTGCGATCCATTATAGACCCATCTGTACTGAGAAACATTCGGAATTCCCTCGTGTGATGATTCCATCGATGATCTAAAAGAAAATAAACAAAATACCAGTTACGTTGAAGTTGAACGTCATTGAATTGAAGCAACGAACTACTTAACAGGCCGTAGATCGAAAGTCATGTCATCAAACTAAGTGCTATGTAATAATCATTTGTAGAGCAAGTTCCGTGTACTTTTTGAGTTGAAAACTTTCACTGATGATCAAGCTTCGTGATTTTTTTTATTTAAAAAAAAAATAAAAATAAAATAAAAGTCGGATTTTTTAAAAAATTTAAATCGGATTTTTCTTTTTAAATGGGGGTTCAAAAATTTGTAGATATTAATTACTTTACATTTATAAACATGATATATTTGATACAATAGATGAATCCATTCAACTTACTTTTAAAATTAAGATAAGTTCTCTAACTATTCAATAATATTTTAAGATTTATAAATAGATAAGATGTGATTTTGTTTTATGCTTTGCTTAAAGATATGGTTTCCATCATCATGTACGTTTTTAGTGTAAAATAATATGTTGCACAATTATTTTTCTGAACTAGATTAGTCATGGTGTATAAGAAAAACTCCAAATTTTTATTTTGTTTTAAACTCTAATTTTTTAGTAAAAGCAATAGAGTGAAAATCAGTTACACATAGAGAAAGAAGGATCTATGTAGTTTTGCCTGTTGAAGATAAGATAGTATAATGCAGTGTAGTTAAATTTAGAGCAATGCATTCTAAAAATGCAAAATTAATTTATCAAAGTAAAATCAACTGATTTTAATTAGTGATTTTGTGAAAAAAATCACTTAATTCAAATTAATTAATTTTTTTTAAAAAATCACTTGATATAAATCAATGATTTTTTTTTAAAAAAATCACTTGATTTAAATCATGATTTTAATCACGATTTAAATCAAGCTAATTTAAATCAACGAACTCTGCTGATGATTTTTTTACTTCGCCTTTCTGTTTGCTTTGTACTTAATGTTCCCCACATTTAAGATAACTTCGTTATGTTTCTTGGAAGCAACAATTTATTTGATTTCAGGTTTCATTGCACAAAATGATTAAAAGAATACTTAGTCGTATTTTTACGTAAAATTGTGTTTTCAAGAGTGAAAACGTGTTCTTTCTGTTGTCAGTTATGAAGGGCGCTGTTTCTTTCTTTCCCTTTATGTTGGATATTAAAATTTTGAACAGTTATGAAGGTAGAATATTTCTTAGCCTTTTTTTAATTTTATTTTTGTTAAATATAAGACTAGGAACCTATCGCTGTTAATGAACTGCGCAACCGCCTCTTTGCAAGTACACTTCGTCAGAAAACACGATTGCTTTTTCTAAATAATTGGTGACCGATGATTCACTTTCCCTTTATGTTGGATATTAAAATTTTCTTAAAGAACACTCGATATTGAGATCTATAAAAGGACATAGTACGTAGAATATTTCAAAAATAAGCTTTGTTTTACTATCCAAATGGAATAGGATCCTTTTTTTAATTTTATTTTTGTTAAATATAAAATCTGAGATACCAGAGTTCAGATGTTTGGTAGGATGCAAGTTTATAAGATAGGGGGCGATAGTGTTAGTGTAAACCGCGTTAATAAACTCGTACCCAGTGGCACAGGTGGAGCTTTGTAGGAGTAAGTATAGTTATCAAGGGCGCCCATATGCAAAATTTTAGGGGGGGGGGGAGGCTCAGATATTTTCCCCCATTAAAATTTGACATTTTCAATACCTTATTCATTAATTGCTGGAGAAAAAATGTTTTTACATTTTCGCAAAGAAAAAAAGTACTAAAAGCAAGGAAGTTCAAATTCAAAGGGGAGCTTGAGCGCCCTCTTGCCCCCTCCATATGGGCGCCCTTGATAGTTACCATTTTTCTGAGGGACTGGCGTCGTTTGCTTTTTTATGGTATTCTTCTGCAAAAGAAAAAAAAAGGGGGGGGGGGGGTTGCTCCTTCCCTCCACCTAAATGACGACTGCACATATTATCAGTGTATACATAAATAAATTCTCAAATGCGCCTTACAGCGCGAGTTAGGTTTTTGCCAGCGTTTTCTTTACAGCTGGAAAGATTTGTTCATCGTGTTGAACTATTATGTAACAAAGGAACGCACAAAAAATTCGTGTGGCTGTTTCTTTCGCACGCAGCAGGAAAACGCAACATTCAACATTGCTGAATCATAAGTGGATAAACGCAGTGATTTTGGTGTCATGCTCTGGAGAGCAAACGAATGTCCCCAGCAATTTGAAGGAACTTTACTGAAAGTGGTAGCATTGAGGAAATAATGGGCTATTAATGGTTCAAAATGACCTTCAATCTTTTTTTCTCTCTTCTCCGGTAATTCCTAATTAGTGGTAATATTTTTACAATCAATTTGGATTTTGGGTTTACCTTTTTGAAAGTTTCATGACTCTCTTACTAAAGTGAACTGTTGTTTCTAATACGGATTCTTTAAATATTGGAGTTCTGTGAGAAATAAGCAAATAAATTTAATGTAAATTATAAATCTGAAAGAAATTTTCGACCTCGATTTAAACGACATCAGAAGGTTTGCGATATTTGTGAAATTAAAACCAATTTTTTTAAAATACTCAAAATCAGTAAAATGAAACTAAAAATAATTAGCAGTAAGTTACCGCCCGTAAACCAGGACTACATGCAATTAATCAGACAGCCCGGTTATCACATCCTAAGACTCCAGTTTCGTTCGTATTAGAACTCCTCAGTCAGGAATAGTGAATACCCGAGCTGGAAGAAGATGTCATCTCATTGAAGCTGAGAGTGCCAACAAACTGGTAGATCAGGGTTTGTATAAAAATCGGTTGTTTGAAAAAAAAAACAACAAAAAAAAAAAAAAAAGGTTTTTGTTTAAACCAGGGGTTTTTTTTGGTTTAAACCGGGTTTAGTCGGTTTTTATTACCATTTGTAAGCAAAGCAATGTTATTTTACGAAAATCATGAAGATTTTATGCATTGATTGTTAAGGAATGTTTAATATTCATATTTGTTCCTAATTTCTTTGTAATTTATTAAATAATTAAGAGTAAAATCTTGTAATTTCATTTCATCATGCTTAGATGTTTTTATAGGAGAATATTGTTAGAAAATCTTTTAACTATTGTAAAAATTACAATACGTAAATGGTTCTTGATATAAATGATCAAAGAAATAATTTACTGTGATAGTTCGAACATTGTTAATTACAAATAAGCATGAATAAATTCTTGCAAATTAATTTCCTCATAATCATAGCTATCTTAAACATGGAAAGTATTTTACAGTATCTATAAATGAATCATAAGTCGGATGTACATTATACAACTTTAAAAATCAAAAGATCAACGCATATTTTGTTTAAAAATTTAAAAAAGATTACAAATCATGTTATTTACCTAATGTGTCAGTGACAACAAATATAGAAACATGAATGTAGTTTTAAGAAAATCATTGTTTTCCATTGTAGTCAGTATTCCTCAGGTTTAATGCATTTAGGAATATAATTTTTTTTTTGGTCAAAGGAAAAAAAAAACATTTTAATTAAAATCTCAGTACCAACTTAAATGAACTCTTTTATCATATTTTAATAATGAAGACTCATAAAAATTAATGGTTATTGATTCATCCGCCATTCATACATGAGACTTCTTTTATTATATTGGGGGATCAAAAAAGTTCTTTAAAAAGTAAAAATTTGGCATTCATTTTTTTTTTTAAATATAAGAGCATCATAGTTACTTGAATATTTTCTGTTATCATAATTTTATACATTTTCTTTTCTTGTCCTGACTGCATTGTCTATCGGGAATGCAAAAAGTGTGCTGGTATAAGCGCAATTTTATGCCTACTCTGTGTTCTTGGACTTCTTTAATTATTTTTCTCTCTTATTTAAATATTCTAATGCTAAGATATTTTTATACTGTGCGTCACTTTTATACTCTGCGGTAGTATATGAAGTTTTTGTTGAAATATGCTTTTTGGTCTATTTTGTGAAATGCAAAAGACTAAAAAATAATGATAGTTAAAAAATTATAAAAGAGATACTCGGATTTCTTTCCATATAATTTTAGAAAAAGTTATTTGCCTTGTATGTTTATGCAGCTAATAGGAAAGCTGCATCGATTTGAAAAAAGAAAAAAGAAAAAAAAAACTATTTATCAAAACCTGCATTTACCTTAAAAAAAAATATGTTTCTAAATTTATTAAATCTGTAATTTGTCTATAAAGCTTTGCTGGTTATTTTGCGTTAATTAGATTAACTCTTTACAATAATATGTAAAATTTATGAACCATTTTTGAAAAAACCATTTTTGAAAAAAAATGTTTAACTACTTGGTTTAAACCACGGTTTAAACCATGATTTAACCAAACAACCCTGTGGTAGATGAAGTGAATTTATCCTTACTAGCGAGTGTCCGCAGCATGGTGCGTAGATGGTTCAAAAATACATGTAAAAAAAAAGAAGTTTCTCCTAGATATCGGGACACCCCTCAATATTTTTAGACTTGTGGGTAGCAATATACTGGAAGAATTTTAGCTTTCTATTTCAACTGAAAGAGGGTGCTCAACTCCCTCCCCCAAACTTCCTAAGTATGGGGAGGGGAGTTAAAATTACATTGAACCGAAAAAACAATGCTACATATTATAATATGCACTAGTAATATGCATATACATTGCAAAAAAAAGAAAAAAAAAATTCACATAAAAACATCTGGGGAAATTAAATGTTTCTACATTTTTGACAGTTTTTATGCTACGGCTAATGTTAAATTAAGGGGTCAGTGAGCATTCTCTTAAAAGACGCCAAACTTTTGCAGCATAATCAATACTATTAGTAAGTCTTAAAAAAAATAGGAGTTGTCCTGAACTCTAGCTGAAAAAGTTTTTTTGAACCACGAGCGGTTCGACTCGTGAATTGAAACTAAAGCTTGGGTATTTTTAGCAGTAAGTTACCGCCCCTACACCAGGGCTAAGGTGCTAAATGCCTAAGCTTTACCTTCAATCCACGAGTCGAACCGCATCATACTGCTGACGCTCGCTGGTGAGATAAATTCACTTTATCAACCAGTTTGTTGGCTCTGTCCGCTTCAGTGAGATGACATCTGCATCCAGCTCGGTTATTCACTATTCCTGACTGAGGAGTTCTTATAAGAGCAAAACTGCAGTCTTGTGATAACCAGGCTGTCTGGTATAAGGCATGTAGAAACAATTAGTTTTATTTCGTTTTTCTAGTTAAACAAAATTTAGCTGCAATCATCAAATTAGTTGTAAGTTTCGCCAACGTAATATCGCTTTTGCAGCCGAATTTTGCTAGAATTAATTTATTTCTTAGTGAAACATTATAAACTTCATTTTTAATAGTCGCATTAGTTCAAAGCTCCCTCAACTGAGCAGTTTCATTTTGTTTGAAAAAGCTGAACTGAAGTACTTTCTGTTGCCCTGGGGGTAGGGGGGAGAGGAGAAGAATAGTTAAAAACGTTTCTTAAACGCTAATTTCGGACATTGAGTATCTGAGTATTCTTTCCTCAATAATCTATTTAAAAAAGGTTTGTTTGCTTTGGAGAAGGTAGTTCTTTTCCATAGCATAAATGCAGCAGTTTGTGCACAAGTGTGGACAGAGCAAGCACACTTGCTCAACAAGAAGCATCCTAAAAGTCATCAAAGATCATACGTATGAGATTTGATGAAGCTTCCTCACGCGAGTTTTCCGCTTGGACTATTCTTGAGAATGGACCCGGACACCACTATGAATTTTAACTATCATTGCCATTCAGGCTGTTGTAATCTTCAGTCAATAATCATTAAGAGGTAAATGTCTGGATTCGTTCCCCGGCTAGGTAATTTGGGCAGGTTTTGAAGAAACCCATGTTTGGTAACCGTTAAATTTTAAAGCTTGTGTATTCGTTTATTTAAGGCGGTGTTGCCTGGTTCCTCTCGGCTGCAATTTGTCACGCCGCGCCGCTTGCAAAGTATCACTGTTTTCTTTTCACTTAACTTATAATTTTCTTTTTGCTGAATGTCTTTTTGAAAAATTTTATACCTTAAAAGAAAATTCGTTGTTCTATCGTTCGTGATTTTAGTTTTTATCCGGGTTGCTTATTTAAAACCAGGGTTCGTACGCTCCTTCAAAACTCCTCCAATGCTCTTTCATTTAGGCAATTTTTTTGAAGGGCCCTTCAAACTCCTTCATTTTGGTTTTAACTCCTTCAAAACTCCTTCTTTTTTAGTTCAACTACATAATCTTCCTCTATGACAGTAACTTAATACTTCAATCGACAACTTAACTTCGTCACAAGGGCGATTGTATAAGTTGGATTTTAATGTAGTAATTTCGTATATTTTTTTTCATTAAGATGTAATTTACAAATTGATCAAAGAAGTCATAAAAATTGAAGGTGAAAATATTATTAGATTACCAAGCCATTTCATAAGTGAAGTAAAACATGCTTAAATGGTGATTGGCTATTTTTTCAAGTTTTATTATTTTTGTTTTTCCCTCCATTTGAGCGGCAAAAGTCAGGTCGTCTAATTATTATTTAAAAATACACAAGTAGATCTACTATGTTAAGTGATTGTAAATTGCAGTTATGATATTGTAAAAAGGGTCATCCACAAATGCTTTGTTGGGGAGACGGGTTCATGAAATTGGGACAAGGGGAAGAGAGAGAGGGTGACAAAAAGTGACATCACACAGTTATTGTAACAATATGTTTATAAAAAATATGACATGTGGCAAAAGGAAGAATTAAGTGAAAAGTGATAAAAGAGGAAAGGGGTTCAGATATGTTAAAAAAAGTGCAAAATCATTTAATGACAGCCTATTATGAAGTTCTCCTTCAAAATTTCATTTTATACTCCTTCAAAACTACTTCATTTTATTTCTGAAACTGAGTACGAACCCTGAAAACAATTTGCACGAAATAAATCATTGATTAAAATTATATAGGGCGCGTGGTGCTATGTGTTCTATATGAGCTATTCGCTTCATTGTCACTTTTTTTCCAGAAAAGCAAATATTGTTTTACATTTAAAAAGATTACTTGTAACCCCTTGAATCTGTTGCAAAGCATTATATTTTGCAGTTGCTGTAACATGTTGGTTTTCGCGTGAACTGTTTCTGGTCAATGATAATTGGAAGTACAGAAGGCGATATTACGCTCTAGTTATTTAGTTACTCAATAGATGGAGTACAGAACATAAAGAATAATTGATTTCAGTGGCACCATCTGTATTCGAAACGTCGCCGATTTTTAAGCAGTTTTGTTCATCAAGCGACTTTGCTGCACTGATTTATCTGTCAACGTCAACCAACTGAAATAATTTTACTGACTCCGTGCCCAAAAAAGCTTACATACAGGGCTTTAAAATGCGAAAAATGTCCATAGAACGTAACAAACGCATTCATAAATAAGTCATCGTAAATCAGAGCTAGTTTTGCATGAAACCGGCGCTGCGAAATTTCAGTTTTCTTTTGAATTTTCATGCTCATCAGCTGACATGTTTTTTTAAGAGAAGAATAATTTGTTAAAATATTGTTGATTTGATTAATGAACTAGTGTGTTTTTTTTAATTTTCACGCAAATGAAATTTACTTTAATTTTTTGACAGAAGCTATAACATAAAGAAATAAAAATATAATTAATCCCCCCTCCTCTCCCGTATATATATATATATATATATATATATTGCTGGATTAACAAGAGGAAGATCTTAAAAGATTGGTCAAAACAGTTTTGCATGTGAATGAAAGTTTCAGATGGGAATCTAATTAGTCATTTTTTAGGTCAAAGGTTTCCGGTTGCTTTAAAATTTTCGAATGTTCTCGAAGTAAACAGTGTTCGGGAAAAGTGAAAGGTTTGATTAATGATATGTTTCTGGAATCACTTTTTATTGACACTTTCCCTTTTCAGTCCTCATTATTTATTTTCCGTTGTTCTCGAATATCATTTGTTCTGTAAGGTTCCCTTGTCGTCGTCCCTGTACGTTTCGTTTTAAGTCTTATTTTTTTTGTTTGTTTCGTTAAGGGTGTAGTTTACTGCTTAGAATAACAATTGTTTTGGTTTGCATTCACGTCGACTTTCGTTACTAGAAGTTGTTTTGTCAAGTTGGAAGAAATTTTAACATAAAGGAGGGTGGGACCCCCCTTTTACATGGCCCACCTTGGGACACTATAAATTTCAGCTTTAATTTTGCAAGCAGAAATTAATTCTTTTAGAACATCATAGAGGACAGCAGGCTCTACTCTTCATTGTACTTTGGAATTTCTCACATTAACAGATAAGCACTAATCTAAATTTTCTGTTTTCAAAGGTTCGAGTTGCATTAATGGTTGGTTTTATTATTAAAAATTTCAAGTAGGAAATGAAATAATTCAAGTCGGAGCATGTGGGAATTGAAACATGTCCTTTCGTTAAAATTTCAAGGTTAAAAAAATGTAGTGTGCTGCTAAAACTTTAATAAACTAAACTAAAAAATTAACTTTTAAAAAGTAGATATATAATGACAATTTAACAACCTAAGTGGGGCAGGTTCGGATACTGTCCCATCAGTGTACAGTACAGAAAAAGCCTATTTCATTGTACTTAATAAATTTGTTGAGGGTTTTAAATGAACTAAAATTGAGAATAGGGTTTCTGCTCAGAAACAGCAGCAGAAAATGTTTTTAGTAATAAGATTTCAATTAGAGAGGCTGCTAAAACATATGGATTGAGTGAAAGAACTTTTAAGACGATATATAAATAAATTTAAAATAAGAATATAGAACCTAATAAAATTTGTTAGGCTGTCAGTTTGTAAATAAAGATTTTTAAATCAATTACGATTAGTATTTTCTATTCTTTTAAGTTTTTTTTTGCTAGTGTCCCAAGGTACCCCACCTAGTGGGCAAGTTGGGACGTTGTTGTGACTTTTTAATTTTGTATGAAAATTTAATTTGATGAAATAATGGAGTAAAATAAAATTTAACTGAAGCAAAAATGTCCAAATTACATGTTCAGCTAAGTTTGCATTATTTGAAAAGTTCAAAAGTGCCCCACCTTCCCCTACAGTACACTCCCAAAAACTCGGACTAATATTATTGGATGGCAGAACCATAAACGTTTTATTTTGTTGAAACATGGAGCGCCAAAGGCACAGCTTGACCACTGCGAGATGGTAGATGGACTGGATGTGGAAACTGATTAGTAATTCGTTTATAGTAGGTAGAATTATCGAGATCGCGCGAGTAGTAAACTCATTACTGCGTTGACCAGGATGTAGGGATCAGGCTCGATTATATAAAATAGTTCGTTTTGCACTGTCGTGGAATTAAACGTTATCGAACATCACCACTGCTGGGGAACAACATTTATCCCTCATCGTAGAAAAATTCTCCTCAAAAGCTACAGTTTTTACTTTATTGCTGAAAAAAATAGAAAAATACATATGTAAACATATACTCTTAAAACAATGCAGGAAAATCAAAGATCTATTAGTGCTAGTAACCATTAGAAACTACATCATTAATGCACAAATATTGCAAAGAGTTGCAAACACTTGTTTGGGGATTTCAATAAACCCCTTTTTCAATGCAGAAAATTTGGGCTTTTGGATGATAAGTCATCCGATACTAGCTGCACATGTCCGCAACTTCTTGCAATATTTATGCATAAATCATATTTACTGCGTTGCACAAATATATTTGTGCAACGCAAAATATATTTGTGCAACAAATATATTTATTGATATCTCATCTATTGGGTATTTTCACCTCGAAGTTCTAGCATTGGCATCTTAAAGCCTTTCCAGTAAATATCGTTTTTCATTACGGAAAAAATACATAGTAGCAGAGAGTTGGGAGGAATGGGAGAGCTGCATTTATGCCGAAATAAATAGTTACGCCAGAGTCTGAAACTTAATACCTGTTGGACAAGCTAGGAATAATTTTTCGCATTTTATTTCGACTCAAATGCAGGTGTCTTATTCCTCCCGACTCTCGCCTATATGTGAACGAAAAACTTAGCATATTAATTTTTTTTTTCAAACTTTCTTTTACGAAGTCAAGGAAGTATAGTATTCGCGAAAAATTTTTCCCCAAAAATCGGCCAAAAATTTTGCTTGCCCCCGAATGAATATTGGGGTGTTTTTCAACCCGTCCACACTTGGATATATTCCTATGAATGTATAGAAACACGAAATATCTATTTTGACGATCCTCAAGTTAATTACAACGGGTTTTCTCGTGATGTATCTCGCATAACTCAAAAACGGTATGGCTTGGAAAGTTGAAATTTGGTACGTAGACTCCTAGTGGGGTCCAGTTGTGCACCTCCTCTTTTGATTACATTCGGATGTTCCAAAGGGTCCACCACTCAAGTGGTGTTATAATTTGGCAATATATCGCCAAGCTTTTGGTCGCCAAGTTTTTCTGCCAACTTGGCGATAGATCTGGCAGTTTTTTTTTTCCTTGGCCTCTATTGGCGATATTTAGAGAGTTAACCATGGAATCACATTAAAATGTCCAATATTGTGAAAAAATATCTGTATAAAACGTTTTTCTTCTGCTTCAGTTCGCAACAAACTTGGGGTAAAAATATTTAAAGTGTTTCTTTGCTTGCACCAAGGCACTATTATAATTAAATTGGCGTAAAAGGAAGTCATGTGATGCACACATCAGCTTGTTTTTTCAAATGATCTAAATTCTGAGTTTCTCTTCAAAAAGCATCTCATTCATTTCATTTGCTGTTGCTCCATTGCAGTTCACAAATTTCTTATTTTTCGAAGCTGATGTTTAAGTTTTGTTTCCTGTACTGAGTGATATGTTTTCAATGAATGTTTTGTTCCATCTTGTGACGTACATTTAAGTAAATAAATCGCATGAATTAAGTTTGGAATTAATTTAATAACTGAATCGGTTTTTGATTGAGTGCAAATGAATTTGGTCATTAAAAATTTTTTTCATTCCTTTGAAACCCCAATCGTTTACAAATATTCAGATCACATTTGTTTTGCATTTTAATTGGATTGCATTGCTGAAATAATTTCTAATTTTTGAATGTATGAGAATTAGTAAATTAAATTTTTTCATTAATTTTTTCAACTGTCGCGTGGGATATTTAACATTAGAAGCGAGTGTTTAAATTTCAAATGTTAAATTAATCGCATTAAGATACGAATTCCGACTTTAATCGTACTTGAATTATTTCAAACCTATTCTTTTTCGATGAAACAAACTTGAAATTATCAATTTAGTCATGGCGTTCTAGATTGATGTTAATTTAAATGTGTGTTGTGGTCTACTTACGAAATCTAGGTTCGTACTTTAAGGGGCCCAACGGCCCAAGAAATTGAAAAAAAAAAAAAAAAAAAAAAAAAAACTAGCACTATGACCTTGTTGAAAATATACACTGCTAGCCTCTGGGGAGGGGGGCCTTACAGATTTTGTTGCGAGGGGGGGGGAGGGGGCCAAATTTTATAGATCAAGGCCTGGATGTAGCTGTTTCGTAGGTTTGCGTTGCCCCCTAGCTTATGGAGGATCAGAGGGAAGTTTTAGAATTTTTGTTCCTTAAAAGCGGAGAAATTAGTGTTTTTGAATTTAAATGCTTGGATAAGGTCTCAAATGAAATTTGCAAAAAATATTGCTTTAAGAACTTTGAAACTTTTGTTTTTAATAAAATTTGTATGATTATGTACTTGTTATAATGTTTCTATGCATGCATACATTCTTAACATTTTAATATTACATAATGATTGCTGTAATGAAATGTCTAACGGTGGTTACGGCCGCTTTCTACTTCCTTTTACAAAAAAAAAAAAAAAAAAATCAGTCAAAAATAGACTTTAATTTCCATTTTACTCACCCCCGAATGAATATTGAGTTTTTTTCTCGACTCGACCACACGTGGATAAATGCCGAAGAACGTATAGACACACGCGAAATATCCGAATTAATTACAACGAATTTTCTCGTGACGTCTGTATGTACGCATGTATGTATGTGCGGATATGCGTCGCATAACTCAATAACGGTAAGTCGTAGAAAGTTGAAATTTGGTACGTAGACTCCTAGTGGGGTCTAGTTGTGCACCTCCCCTTTTGGTTGTATTCGGGTGTTTCTAAAGGGGTCGTTTGCCCCGTTTTTGGGGGAAATCATTGTTAATTTCGATGTAAATTCAAGTGGTGTTATAATTTGTCGGACTCTTGGCGATATATCGCCAGTCTTTTGGTCGCCAAGTTTTGTCGCCAACTTGGCGACAAATTTGGCGATTTTTTTAAATTTAAAATCTGTTTCAATTTGGCCATTGTTGGTGATATTTAGAGAGTAAAGTATTGAATCACATTAAAATTACTAGTAATGGGAAATGACTTTAAATTGAAGTAAAAGGAACTCATGTGATGCACACATCCGCTCGTTTTATATTGTCAAAGGACGCTGTGCATCATGGGCCGGCACTGCATTGTGCATAGATATGAATGTTATCGAGTATGTTTAAAATGCTGTATATTTTTCCGCATAATTTCTCTTGCGTATAATTAGCAATATAATAACCCTTTTCCTTATGATTTACGTCTTCCAATTTTTTAAATCGCGTAATTGGAAAAAAATGAAAATAATTTTCAATACGCTTTGACTTTTAATCTTCATTGTAACCATCGGCAAAACAATAGTAATTGCTTTGATTCAGAGGCAATTTAACGTTATAAAAATAAACGAATTGTTACTCGGAAACATGTTTAATAATGAGAATAGCTACGCACTTTGATAGTCATGATCTTGGATTTACGAGCAAGTCTCTGATTACGATCTACTCCTGAAAATTAGTTCTTAAAAGGAAGTTTTGCCACATTTTGTTTAACTAATGGGGTATTTATTCTCTCTGTTCTGCTTAATTTAAATTTAATTTTCAAAAAAAAAAAAAAAAAACTTTCACTACTGTAGGAAAATTTAGCGAAGTATTCAAAAGCATTCCCATTGGTTTAAAGCTACCTGTATTATTTTGTAATTAAAACGATGAAGATCTAAGAAACATTAGAGACACACAGTAGTTTGCATTTTTTTTCCTCCAATACGCGCACAACTTTGGGAAAATACTGGGTTGCACTTAATGCCAATGTAGAGTTCCATTTTGTTTCAAAAATGGATGCCGAGTCCAATGTCAGTTTGGCGATATTTAGCTTGATTTCCACAGAGTCAGTGTTCAGCGTTGTCGATAGAAGTGATGCGTTGTTACAAATGTGAAGCCCTTTTATCCATCGACTTGTAACAATAATTGGGTTCTGCCCACTCTTGAAGGCAATTTTATTTTTGTTCCTGTTACACATTAAACAATTTCAGATTTCAAACGCTAACAAAAACTTTCTTCGAATTTCACAGTGTTGTTCTCTGTATTTAGCATACTTTATACGGGGTGCCCCCCTCCCAAGAGCAAAGGCGCAACCTCCTTAAATTACGCGAAGACCCTCCCCCCAAAAGCAAGACCCCTCCTAAAAATAAGAAAAATGCCCCTCAACACCCCCTAAGAATTTAAATGGCGCAGCCTGTGCCATGACCCCCCCCCCCCCAGGTGGGCATTCCTGCTTTATAGATGAAGGAAAGTGGTATATCTTTCTGTCATTCATAATTTTCTTAGAAAGTTCCTGTGCGTTCTTGAAAATTCCTATATTTCTTCGAAAAATTCCTGTACTTTGAAACTATTTTTGACTTTCTTTTGCTTTTTACTTATATTATATTACTCCAATTATCCGGATTTTCGATCTTCTGGATTGCCTTTGGTCCATATAAACGAGGTTGTATTGTTCTTTTTCTTGCAATAGTAAGGAAAAATGCCAATTAAAAAAAATAATTTTGTGCCGTCAGAACAATGTCAAGGTAGTAGTAAGTTTGATGAACTGCTTATTATTTACGTCTGAATGTATAGAATATTGGGAAATTTCTTATGTAGATATGATAGTTTTGTGTTTTGTGATTAAAAATTTCCTTATTTTTGTTATCCGCTGCGGAAAATAAAACATTTTTTTTCTTCCTCACCATTAAATTGCAAAACCATTCATAAAACTTTTCGTTGCCAAAACAAAAGCCCGTGTTTTGTGTTCTCTGTCACGCGAGTCACATTCGCTTTTGTTGTGTGTGTGTTTCTGGAGTTTGCCCTTCAAACACAGGCAATCTTCCTTTTTTTTTACCTTTTCCATTCGGGACGTTTCCTTTTTGCAGTTTTTCCCTCCCCGCTCGTTTCGTTTCACCAGAAACTGGTCAAACCGAAAACGACTGAATCATGCATAGATACGCGCTTTTCCTTTTGCCCCAGTTCCCCACGCCTGGCATTTGGCGGACTCTGACCACGTGGTTGGCCCTGTGCTAATGAGGAAGAGGCCGCGGTGGCGACTTTACGCGAATAAGGTTAAACAACGATACACACTCACAGCTGACAGCTCCACAAGGAGTTGCAAAGAGTGATCTCTCTGCTTGGGGAATATAATCGAATATAATATTGTGCGGCTTTGTGCTTTCACGCTGTCGTGATTTGGAACGCTCAGTTTCTTTCGATTGCGTTTTGTTTTTTTTTTCTTTTCACTGCCAAGCATTTCTGTGTTTTTTCCGGGTTGCACGCAGATCTATTGGCGTGCGTGATCGAGTACGGTGTAGATATACAGGCATACATCTCCAGTGAAGATGGGGATGAGACGACAGATTCACATGCTTCGTGTGTACAAGCGAACCATCCGCCGGGATTTGAAGTAAGTTTTTCCCTTCAACCCCTTAAAGCACTAGGTTTTTTTTTCTCCAGAAAAACTGGTCAACTTGTGCAGGTTATTTTTCGCAATTTCAGTTTTAACTAAGGAGCAGGGTGGCGTAAAAGCTATACTTAAAATGAAATAATTATAAAGGAAAAAAAAAAAAATACGCAACCAAAGTGTAAACAATTTGAGCACATAATTATTTTGAATTTTAAAATATTAAAATCAAACTGTTGTACTTACAAGCATAAAAATGAACATATTGTCTTTTCCTCGCCAATTTCTTTATAACAAAACAGTTCTTCACAAACCTATAGCAAATCATCAAAATGCACCGTGTGGTTTACACAAGGCATGCGTACAGCAGCCATTCATGATAAATTTCGAAAAATGAAAAGCCGAACACTCTTTTTACATTTTATGAGGCTAAGGTGGAGCGGGATTTTCTTTTTGCGTTCCAATTCCGTTTTTTAATTAAATTCTTTTCTCTACGATAGGAGGGAGGAAGGGTATAGATTTTCGTTTTGTTGTAGATTTAGTGATGTTTTTATATCAATTACCTTTCTCACTTGGGGAGAGGGGGGGGGGCTTCGTTTTTTACTTAATGTGGTACTTTCTGTTCAATTTGTCACCCTTCAAATTTTTAGCACAGGCATCGCCGTGCGGGAATAGTTTTGTGATAAGTAAGGTTCATTACAATCAGGCTTATCTATTTTTACTAGAACGGATCTCAAACGCGGGTACAGTAATCCGTGTGAGGAGACACGGGCAGGTGCATGTGCAAATTAGCCGATAACTTTCGCCAGTGTCGGACACGGGCAAATGCGTGAAGGGGGTTACTGAAGTGCACAAACTACAAACCTAGTTGTGTAAAACGTACGGCCTATAAATGCTGAGTTAAGAAGTCTATATCTCATAGACAAGTGATAGTTCCTATGTTAGTATTACAATGATCTGAATGCTTTCTTTTATTTGAACCGCCATAGCCTTAAAAATTGCGCAGACCGCCGGAGTTGGAAGAATTTGTAACTCCGCAAAGACAACAAATCACGTCTACGAGGTTGCTATAATACGTAAATTTAAAATGCTGCCAAGACGCCAAATCTCGGTAGTTGCGATTATCTGAGTAATTCCTAAAATTCAATAAATTTAACAAACATCACTGCAGCTGAACTATAATGATGAAGAATTAGATTATCCGTTTTTTATTCAGACACATGAGACAGTGAGAAGCAAATGGATGCAAGTGGACTATTTTAAGTTTCGAGTAAAACTCGTTTAAAGATCAGTTCCTAGGTAGGCTTTCATTGAAATTTTTTTTCTAAATCATGCTATTCAGCAGCACCCACCTGGGCTACCAGTACAATCTCTTGCCTCAACACAGAGGAGAGGTTCACCTACCATTTGTACTGGTTATCTCCAAATTTTTAATTTTGCCACTTGCATCCCTTTGCTTCTCACTGCCTCATATGTGATTAAACCTTGTTGAGAAATTATGGGAAAATTGCTTTGATATTGTTTTAAAAACGATTCACCATTTTGAAACAAAATATTCCTTTTTGTCACTATGAGCAGCAAGTCTGCTTTTTTTAAGATTTGCTTTCCTTTTTATCTATATTGCCCGGATTATCCGGATTTTTGATCATCCGGATTGCCTTTGATCCCAGTTATTTCGGATAAACAAGGTTATACAGTGCCCGCCACTAGTAAAATCACTGGATTATAAAATCAGCCGCTTTATAAAATCAAATCTGGAAGAACAGAATCATTACTATATAAAAATATGTTAGAATTATCTTTTAATAAAATCATCCTCGCCGTTTTATAAAATCAAACTTTTAGAGAGCATATGCTAATTCTTCTCTGAATAGAACCAGGATTTTATTTTTTCTTTCGGGATTTAAAACAGTGCAGCACTAATAAAATAACAAATTCACATAAACAAAAACGAAAAAAAAAAAGGTGAAGGTTGTACGTTTTTTTTCTTGGAGAGTTGAATGAAAAAAAAAAAAAAAAAAAAGAAGAAGAATGAAGCAGTCACAAGAGAACTGTTTCAGAGCCATATATTTAGTTGGTGCTGCCTGTTTCCACTTCGCAGATCTGTTTCGCCTTGCAGCCTGACCACTGAGTTTCAATCAGTTCGTGCACATTCAGCTATCTACAGGGGTTGACAGTTCATTTTTACAATTAAGTTAAAATTGTTAGCTAGCAAGTCGTGATGACTTGAGTGTGAAAGATTAATCCGAAATTTTGAATAAGTATGACAAGTTTCCAAAATGTAGTTAGTGTGATGCTGCAATTAAATTAGGGATTTCTCAATCTTTACTTTCAAATTCTCTTACTCAAACAACAATAAGTCACTATTTTAAGACCCTTGTGAAATTTTAAAAATGTACCTTATGTAAGTTAAAATATCAACTGTATATTGCAACTGAACTAAAATAATACAATACAACTAGACTAAAAATAAAATACAACTAATCGTTATTTATTCCTTTTTTAGAGTATTTATACTTGTGAAAACCTTATGTTTTTTTTTCAGTGCATGGGTGCCGGTTTATAAAATCAGCCGTTTTATAAAATCAAATGTCCTCAGAACGAATGTGATTTTAATAAGCGGCGGGCACTGTACTGTTGGAATTTAGGGGCTCATTCCACTTTAATAGAATTCGATCGAATCTGATATGATCGATTGTATCTAGATTTGATCTACGTACGATAGGGTATGTCATAAAAAAATGTTTTTTGAACTTTGACTTTCAGATTTCGTATGCAATGTATCTGCACCCGGGATATTCATTTCTAGTATTAGTTTTGAAAAATATTAAGGTTTAGCTACCAGGAAACAAGTTTGAAAGTTTTAAAAAAGGCCAAAAAAGGGGGGGGGGGGGGGGGCAATTTCCAAAAATTTTTATGAAAATTAAATTTTTCAAAATTCTTGTTCTGAAACCATTTAAATGATTCCTCTTAACTCTTTTCACATCTTTTTGATTATCTACATTTCTTTACGGTTTATTCAAGCAGTAAAACCTGTACATTTTCGTGAACCAAAAATCGATATTTTTACCATTTTTTGTACATTGCAGTATTTTGCCTTAAATGGTGAAAAAAAAAATATTTTCTGGACAATAAATGTGCACTGTGCACCTCTTTGTTAGAAATACAAATATATTTCATTGCATTATTCATTAGAGACGTACCGAGTCGCACTTTGGCCCAGTACCGAGTAATCTAGGCCTTTCACTACTTGACCGAGTAGAGTTTCAATTATGTTTTAAGAAGAACCACCGACACCTAGTAGTATATACTTCCATGTCCAAATAATAGTTTTTAAAACAAAATTCTTGCTGAAATTTAATTACGCATTATTTAAAAGATTTTGTTTGTCAGTAATTTTACAAATAAGTTATTTTTTAAATTTAAAATACACAAATAAATAAAAGGTAGGATTGGAATTATATAAAACGTATTATATTCAATCTACTATATACTTCTGGTCCGCCAAAGGTAGATAATTTTTAAAATCAAATGAAACAACGTTGAAAGCACAAATGTGCATGAGCACTGCAGACACGTGTTCCTGCATTACAAGGAATATATTTTTCAGTGCATAATGTGAGCTAATAAATGTAAAATATCCGACTTTTGTCGTATGTCTTTAAATCCATAAGCTCACATTTTGTGCATTGAAAAAAGCATTCTTAGTAATGCCAAAACACGTGTCTGCAGCTTTCCTGCACATTTGTGCTTTTAACGTTGTTTTATTTTTTAAGAAAAGGTATTTTTATGCTTCTTATAAATAATTTTGTTTTGTGGAAAAAATCCATTTAATAATATAAAAATTTCATATTTCTGTACTTACCTTTTTTGCCCCATTTTTAATAAATAAGTTTCATTAACTTTGGGGCATTAAAATAAAAGATTTACTCCATTGAAGCATAACAAACTTCATTATTCTCAAAATTTCATTTGAATTGTAAATGATTGCAGTATATTATATGCTTGTACTTTTTTATCAATTATAAAATCTGCTTTGAACAATATTCAATTTTTTACAACTACTCGGTATTGGCCGAGTACCTGATCAAAATTTGACCGAGTACCGAGTAGTTACTGAGTTCTCGGTACGTTTATTAATAACCTAGAACCCACCACAAGGAGATGGCTGCGCTTCAAGCTCCACTCTGCCCTTCCCATCCACCCAACCAAGAAGGATAGTCATGACAATTTACAAAACTTACATTTACACTTGCTGTTCAATTTTAAACGAGTTTCAGTGTTTGGATCAGATTATGAAGTAGTAATTATGATTTAGTTTTGGTATTATAATCGTAAGGATCAAGTTGTTCTTTAAAAATCCAGCTCTTACGTCTTTTGCCTCTAATCTAATGCCTTCCTCTAATTAAACTTCTATATATTTTTACTCTTGTAGGGTATGACATAAAAATGCATGTTTGTTTTCGACTTGGAACGTCCATTTTCCTGTGTATTTACCCATTTTGAGTTGATAGGTACAAAAAAAAGTTTTGGGAAAGTAATTTTAGATATTGGAAAAACATAATTTACAAAAAATTCCGGGTTTTCTATCAAAAAGTCCAAATACATAAAATACAAGTGCATAAAATTTTTGTTCTAATGCCATTCATATGCTTCCTTATAAAACTTTTTTCGCATGTCTTTATGATTATATACATTCCTTTGCAGTTTTTAGTTCGCGCCTAGCCAAAAATTTCGTGAAAATAACCAAAACCGATTTCTTTTAGCTTTTTCTGCACAGCGCAATATTTTTTTAATACTGTAGTTATAATTTTTTTTCGCTATAAATGTGTACTATGCAGTTCTTTGTTGGAAATGCAATTATATTTCAAGTGTATTAACAACCCCACCACCACGAGGAGGTTGCTGCATTTCGAGTTCAGTTCTGCCCTGCCCACCCACCCTGCCAAGTTATTTACCGTATTTACGATTACCATATGACTTTAAACAAGTTTCTACTTTTGAGTACAGGGTTGAAGTTGGATTTCGAGTCAGTTTTAGCATTGATGATCACAAGTATGATTTTTTTTCTTATAAATCAATATTTTTCATCTTCTCTAAATACCAATCTACCTCCTCTTTAACCAATTTCATTACCCTGTCAGCGGCCGGAATGTGAAAAGGGAACATTTGTTGAATTTGATAAAGCTTCTACTGTTTTTGGGTTATCAACTGTACTTGATGGATTTTTCAATGTAAACCGGAAGTAAATGTGACCCTGATCTTGCTGTGGAAAATTCATGACATTTCACTCGTCAGCGTTTGTTAACGTGAGCTAATGGAGTTACAGAGCTGTATATTGTTCAAGCTGAACTAATAAGATATGAGGATAATCTTTAGTCATATCTTAAATTATTCTTCATATCGTTCCATAAAACAAAAATTGAAATGAAATTCCAACTTATTGAAAGTTGCACAATGTACATTACGTCATTTGTCTGATCTCTTAAAAATCGAGGATCTTTCTATCCAAGGAAATGGCTACTTATGACAATTTGAAGAACTTGTTAGTGGTCATTGCAGAGGGCGACAATTAAAATGTAAAGCAGTTTAATCAGAGAAAGGCATAGGAGGCAAAAGATCAGGTAGACGCAAGAGATGGAAGAGCAGTTTTATGCTTATGATCATGATGCCAAAACTGAATCATTAGTACAATTTCATACCCTGTTCCAAACATTAAATTTCGTTTAAATTCATGCAGTAAGTGTTAAATGATAGTCTTGTAATGACTATCTTCCTTTGTTAGGTGGATGGGAAAAGCAGAGTGGAGCTTGTGTTTGTGTGTGAAGTGCAGCCACATCCTTGTGGTGGGTTCTCGGTTGTTAATGCAATAAAATATATTCGTATTTATATTTTGTAAGTATTTATATTTTTTATAAACTCTGGAATTAACTTGGGGTGTCACCCACCAGATATGTGTCACCCGGGGCGGATCGTCCCTCTCAAGAAAGGTTTTTGACTTCACAAAAGAACTTTTTCTCTCTCACGAAGCTCTTTACAGCTTTCAAAAATTGGAAACACACGATGTGATCAACATCAATTTGTTAAAAATTAAAGGGGAGCAAATTAATCCGTTTCAACTTTTTAAAGCGTTGGATTTTTAAATGATCTCGCCTATAAAATCGCAACGATTGGAAATTTTCATTTTCAAATAGAATTTTTAACATTGTATGCATCTTAGGTTTACAATATAATACATTGCGAAAATTTCGTGAAAAGGCATTAATATTTCAGGCTCTGTTCAGGGTTTTCTCCCCCTTCCCATAGGGGAAGAAAATTGTGGGGGGAAGGGAACCTTAAATAAATAAGAAAGCAGGAGTCCGACGTTTCAAAATGTCGGAGTCTGCCATTTTCCTTCCGACACCGAGCCCTGAATTATGTCATTAATTTATAAATAAAATATTAAATAAATGTGAAAAAAATCTTGGTCTGAAATTTCTCCCAAAAAATTTTTCATCATTCAATCTGAAAAATTTCCCAGTTCTGAATTTTCATGATAAAAATTAAGAGCTCTGCCGATACTGGGCGCAATACATTACTTTCGTAGAACTTGCAACAATCGACAATTGTACTTCAAAATCTTTTTCTTGCTCAAAATGAGTTTTAGATACATATCTGAAAGTATCTTGATATTTAATCTGAAATTTCCTGTTTTATGATAGACATTATGTTGTTACTTAAATCTTAACAATCGTTGTTTTACTTCATCCTTAGCAAGATACAAGAGACTGACAAAATGATACTTTAACACCTTGCTTACATTTTCGCTTTGAGTGCAGTGTAGTATTTGATAGTATTTGAATGATCGTTTTATCCATGAATTATCATCATTTGGCCTTCGCTTTATTTTTATTACCCGTGGTAGCTTTCCATTCTGCCAAGGCAAATTTCCTTTTCTCTCAAGAGTGCAACGTTTATGAAAGGTCACTTCGATATTGGTACGTGATGAAAATGTGAAATTTGTTTGCATTCCAAAAAAAAAAAAAAAAAAAAAATTAAACATGATCTTGCCTTAGAGTAGCGTTTCTTAAATTGTGTTCCACGGAACATCAAGGATCCATGAATACCACTCAAGACTCGAGGGTTCCACAAAACTTAAATTGTTTTCTTTTTTCCATTTTTTCTTAAAAAATAAAGTTTGAGTGAAGTGTTCAATGAGTATTTTTCGAATGAATGGTGGGAAAACATTAATGGTGGACCTTCAATTTTGTCAGCTCTAGAAGATGTCTCTTTTACTGAAACGGCACTTGATTCTCCCCCTTGCACCAGAAATTTAAAATGATGCCATTCAGTGAAATTCTGGTGCAATTCAAAAGTAGAATGTTCTCAGTTGTCACGAAATTTCTTGTTGACACTTACACTATTTGCAACTAAATTTATGTTCTATCACCACATAAATAGTGCTGAATCTGATCTGAAAATGCAACTTTCATCCTGAAAGCCTGATATTAAAGATACATCTGGTATAATAAAAAAAGGTACCTGTATCATAAAAATTAAAACTAAAAAACGAATTCTAGACGTTTAGAATGTTGCATGTAAATTATACTATGCAACATTTTAGGAATGGAGATGTAGGAGCAGCAGGGGTTTCACGAAAAAAGTCGACGTTCAAAAGGTCACTTGTCAAACAAATTAAGAAACGCTGCCTTAGAGTGAAGATAAATATAAATAAATGTGATTCTCTGTGATTGATGAACGCAATGGTTTTTTACTAACTAAATTCAAAATTTTATGTGCCACAACCCATAATTAATCTTCCAAACACATCGTTACTCACGTTAGAATTGCGTTTTATTTTTCACCTACGTTGGATTACGTCTGTGTGTGTTGATATTTATTTGTCTTGCTCAAGGTTAGCCGATATAGATCAGTCTATATATATCATAATATATATCACGATATCTATCCGAAATTTATTTTGAAAATATCATGATATTTTTATATTTTCGATATTTATTTTTTCAACTATGGTATTTTCAATTTAAAAGGTATATCAATCATAGTAATATTGTTCATTTATTATTGAAATTAACCAAAAAGTTACGTTCTGTATTTTTATGATGTATAATACATCTTTAATAAGTAATATAATATTCCATTTTTACTTGTATTTTAAATTCATAAAATTATTAGTATTGTAATAATTTTAATTCATATTAAAAGTGCCTAATTAGATATTAAACATTTCTCAGAAGAAAAGAAAATGTCTTATGACTGCACCGACTAATGCATATTATTTATTTTTGATGAATCATCTAACTAGACAAGTAGCTAACAGAAGAAAAATGAGTAAAACAGCTAATCCTAAAGGTGAACTCCATTAAAATTAATAGAAATGTAAAATGAAATATTAGGTATAAATAATGAAAGAAACATTAATTTTAAGTCTAACATAATGTAAGTATAATAAAATAAAATAAAGAGAGTTTTGAAGATGCATTTACTGTTTTGATGACTTTAGTTTCTACTAATTGAAAATATCGGATATATATCAAAATATCGGATATTTTCGGTATTTTCGAAAATATCATATTTTCGAACCCTTATCTCGTATTAGGTTATTTAAAAGTCATATGAAGTTGGACAGGATTTAGATCTCTTGGTAATTTCTTCAGCTGTTACCGAGCTTTTTAACAACTGGCGTAATGTGTTTCAGAGTTGCTGATTGCCGGAGCGGGACGATTATAAGCCAAAATTAAGAACCGCTCAAAAATCTCAAATACCGAAATATTCCCAGAAGTTGCGAATTTTCACTTGATATTTTTGCCTTGCTAAATTTTGCAAACTTACATAAAAAAGGCCATCTGAAGATCAGGTAGTTTTTTTTTTTTTTTGCTTTTGTCAGTTCAATTTCGAAATAGGTTTTAAAAAAATGAAATCAAAATTAAAATGTATGTGACAACAAAAGCAATGTTAAATAATCCGCTGTAGTCCGAATTTTTCATGCATTTTTTAAATATTTGCTTGAAATTTCCGCACTTTTAACTCAACATGATGAACACATTTTAAATAGTAGTCCACACCGAACTGCATGATTAAACGCTTTGCTGAAGAAAACTCACGTTAAATAATTGCCGTGAACTCGTGAGTTAATGCAGATCTTCTCTAATAATTAATTCGTCCTATTAGTAAAGTTGAAACGTTATGTATGTACTTAAATTAGCAAATTTAGTTTCATAGCATTCTAATCTTTGACCTGCAGAAAAAATATTCGAAGAGCTCGAGTATCTCTGAGATTGTGAAACTATTTTCTTATTTCGACACTTTTGGTTTCGAAATCAGTTTGTTTGCTTTTTCTCTTCAAGTTGGGGAGAGTAACCTTTTTTTCGCTAGCATACTTGATTGATTTTTTTTATTTACATCTGCAACGTAGCCTGATATGTTCCCATTACCTATTGGTTTACAAAGGGAGCCCCCAGGGCGCAACTTACCCGAGTGAAGTATGTCGGCTGAGAAGTGAGATTGGGTCAGCTTCCTTGTCTTCTCGGTGAATAATGCTACGTGATCTGATACATCATTAAAGCGCAATGTACAACGATGCTGTGTCTTGTTTTGTGTTTATGATTGCACAGTTTTGATGGTACTGAACAATTGGTGTCCAGTCAAAAATTTTTTTACAAATGTTCCGTTCCTAAAAAAATATGTATATATAACTCGTCAGTGAAAATGTATTTGCATGAACAAGTTACAGGGTGGAATTAACAAATTATGTAAAATCAGTTGCTTTTTGCTTTGCCGATAATTTTGTGTGGGTTTATTGGGATGATAGGGAACTTCCATTATTTTTACGTACTACAGTAAAACCTGTCTACATCGATACTGTTGGGACCTAAAAAAAAATATCGTAAATAGACAAGTTATCGTTATAAACAGTTTGATTATTCATGCTGACATTTTGCTGGGGCCAAAAAAAAAAAAAGTTATAGACATGTTATCGTTATAGACAGTATCGTTATACACAGGTTTCACTGTATAATGATCATTTTTTGTGTTATGCAAAAAGTTTTAAAAGTACCAAAGTCTCAAGCTGTGATTATTATGGAAAGTTTTATGTCTTTCACGGAAAAACAAACTAACAAAAAAAAGGTTTTTGTTTTGTTTGAGTATATGTGTAATGAACTTACTTTTTAATTAAATCAAATTTTTTACGTTTGATAGATCAAATCTATTTTGAGTGTCACCTGTGGCGGACCGCACACTTCGCCACCCCGTACTGACGGTACTTTCAAATACATGATAAAATTGAAACTTGTTGGGATAAAAATTGTTGTAAAATAACATTGTATCCTCCTTGGATATGATTATGAAACAACCTATATCTTTTTCTACCGACCAACAAACAAGTATTAGACTAGTTTTCACAACTCTGGCGTTGAGATCTAATGTATCTCTCGCATGAACTCTTTGTATCAGATAAATAAATTGTTTTGTTTTTCACTCAAAAACATAGCATGGGGTGCAATTAACTTGCCAACAAGTTTGACGATGTCAAAACATAATTCTTTCCTCTTACATTCCACGTTGTTGTTTCTTGTGAAGTAATGCCGAGAAATAATGTTTAGGTGACTGTTTTTGCCTCTCGGGGATGTTCAAATGAGCAGTATGACTGACAGTTCAGTTTTATGGTTAGGTTATCACAGTTTCAAGCAATTTTATGCTCGTCTATTGTTGCTACCAATCGCTTCATCATGGAGTAGTTTAATAAACCTTCACATGTCATTTCCAGTTTAGAAATAACGCAATTGGGAATTATAGTTGCTTGCTGTTACTACTAACTCCTATTTACTGTTAAAAGTGTTTTCATCTTTTTCGTGGAAATTACTCAATAAATCATCGCTATAGCATTATATTTTCATTCAACTGAAAAGGCATTTTTAATTTGTCTTCATGAAACGAAAAGAAAATAACACCAGTTTTATTGTTTCTTTTCTTGTCGAAATGATAGTTAATTTTGTCAGCTTTAAATTTATAGTGGGGACTGTGCAATGACTTCATTTATCATTTGTGCATACTACGTTGTAAAACTATTGTGTATTTGTTGGGAGTATGTATAGTTGATCTTTACTAATAATAAAGCTCAAAGTCTCTCTGTCTGTAGGATGTCTGGATCTCTGTGACGCGCACAGCGCCTAGACCGTTCGGCCGATTTTCATGAAATTTGGCACAAAGTTAGTTTGTGGCATGGGGGTGTGCACCTCGATGCGGTTTTTCGAAAATTCTAGTAGTTCTTTTTCTATTTCAATTTTAAGAACATTTTCCGGAGCAAAATTATTATCAAGATGGACGAGTAAACTGTGAAATTATCATGACGTGGAATGGGAGAGCGAATGAACATAGCCAATTGGCGATAAATTTGTCATCCATTATTTGTAAATATACAGGCGAACCGAATGACCTTTTAATTTTCAACTACGGGCAAAGCCGTGCGGGTACCACTAGTAATACATAAAACGGGTGCATAGGTTGGAAAAGGTTCAGAAGCCCTGCTTTGTATCTGTTATTTCTGAACGTAATCATCTCACAAAATTGGTAGAAATCGGAAATTAAGCGAATTGAACACAAGTCGTTGTTACGGAATTCGTAGGAGTATCACAAAATGTGATTTCCTGGATCGTCCTTGTGGAGGGAGAACCGTTTATTAGGGATCATCGTTCAAGATATTTTTCTCGTTCATTCAATATTAGCAGCATAGTGACTCAAAGGGGGAGAGATGAGTAAGAACACTGCTTCCCTTCTTCTGGTTAATTGTATGGTCAATAAACTGTAGATACAGATTTCGCTGGTTGGTCGTGATTGCGTTCTCTCTCTTTTTATTTTTGTTTCTTACAGTTTTCTCCGCTTAATATGATCTCATTATTTTGGTAATGATGATTGATAACGGTGATAAACGATTCACGAAATAAGATAAATTTGCCACTTCGAGTCAATATTTAATATCAAAGGAGTATAAAAAGTGTTTTTTTTATTCTGCATATTTACAACTAACCTAGAGGGCCTAATCAAGCCAAAGTGATGCCCAAGTCCTGGTAAATTTTGGTGCCCCCTCAGAAGAAAATCCGTGGATTTTCAAAGTAGTAGTTTCTAAAGAATTGTGGGTCGAAAGAAGTTTATCCTATTTTGGTGCCTATAAAATTTTGTTGCCTACATCCACGGACCTGCTGGACCGTACTTTAATTTGGTGCTGGCCTAACGGAGGATCAACGTTAGAACCAAGGTTTCGCACAAGGAAAGCCCAGATAATCCGACTTTTTGGATTAAGTAAAATTTTTCAAAAAAAAAAAAAAAACCTATGTAGCATGAAAATTATAACCTGTTTTATTGAAAAGCTTTTAATAACTTAATCTGTTCGTGTGATTTTCGACCTTGCACATTCAAAAATGACCCTTACCGCGCTGCAGTTGCTTCAGATGACTATTTTTGCTTCGTTGTATTTGTTACGTGGTCGGTTTTCTTTTTTTTTTTAACTAAACTGGTTTTTAAAAAAGAAAAATGGAGATCACACTTTCTGAAGACCTGTAATTTTCATGGCACCTTCAATCTTTCTGAATTTTATCCAAGCGTCTTCTTCCGCATGATCCGGAAGAAGACGCTTACGGTATAAGTATGATCCGGAATAAGCTCTCTACGTGACAGATAACGAGTTTGTGGTTGTTTGGTTAATCTTGAATACTCAATTGGACAAACATGACCTTAACTCCTACCAGAAGCGAGTATTTTGAAGTTGGTCAAGGTTATTTGGAGGGCGCATCGAACTCGACGACCTCATGTTGACCTCTCCTATGTTTTTTATTTACTACTGCGTTTATCAGTTTTGCAGATCACTTTCTTCCCCCAGGAAGTGAAAGTTTCCCGTCCTCAATGTCATTTGATGATATTTTGCATAATGACACTGAAGAAACTGGAATTGGTAAACAAATCGTTATTTGCAGCTGAAGTTGATCTTGAGGAATAAATAGGCTGCTTTTTTTTTTAATTAAAAGGGGAAAAAATCTAACGGAAGCTTGAAATAAAACATTCAGTATTTACTTTCAATGTATTTAGTATATTCAAAAGTTTTATGTGAGCTTGCTTCAGTGGTATTGATCTTTTGTATTGTATTGCCTTTTTTAAAAATATATTATGTAATCAAGTATATCAAAGAACGTGGCATCTCTGTAATTACCCGAATTGGAAATTGCTTTAACTTTTTTTATTTTAGTATATTGTGAAATAATTTAATTTTGATTACATTTATTTGTTTATTTATTTCGAAATTTTTGTTTTATTTTTTCTTTTGATCCACAACAGAGTATAAAAAAGTGGGGGGGGGGGGGAGGAGGAAAGTACAGAATAAGCACATTATTGAACCAGATTTAACTTGGAAGGATCATAATGTTAAATTTAAATAGATCCAAACAAGTTAGATGATGAAGCACAAAAATTTTAAATTTTTGAATCAATGGATTTTAAAACATCCCACAAAAGCTGTTTGTCGGATGTTCTTTTATACACAAGTTCGTCTTCTGCATTGAAAAGAAAATCCTTGTTCCTTCAAAACACGTGCATGCAATAATTTGCGATTTTTGTTCTTCATAAACGATGTTTGTTTCTATTTGAAGATTTTTAACACAAAGGTGTTTGTATCATAATGTTAATTTTTTCAACAACTGTAGAATTCCGGCTATCCGAACTCCGACTATCCGAATTGCTTGTTAGTATATATAGTATATAGTATTGGCGTCACAAAGAGCAATTAATGATCAATTGGCGAAGAAATCTTTTACCGTGAAACGTATTTCACATAATTTTACTTTGCTTCAAGTTTTTGAAGATTTTCTATCTCGCGTTTTCCCTGTTCCTTTGTAAATGCTTACGTCATACGACAAAAGAATTTATACTTACATGCAATTCCGAACAGTATTTATTCCAAGAGCTTGTCAGAATGCATTGTTTATTAAAGTTTTGATTTTTTGCTTTTCGTTATTTATATGCCTTGTATAATAATATAGTTTCTAATGTAATTGCATTCACTGTGACGTCAAATGAAGAAAATAGTTCCTCGTGGAAATGTCAAGTCTTTTCGACTTTTATAATTGCTTTTCAACTGTTCTAACCCGTTATTTTTACATTGTTCGAAACTGAAAAATACATCGGCTATTTAGTGTATTTAATCATACTCCTACAGCTGAATTTGTGAAATGTTTTCCCCTAACAAAACTTACAGAAGTAAAGGTAAAAAAAAAAAATTTTTTGTCATATATTTTTATTAAATTTGACCCTTGATTAAAAAAAGTTATATTCGTTCAACTAAATTGCTTGATTTTGGTGTTAATATGCTTCCAAGTCCGTACTTAGTTTATTTATTAATTGTTATTATTAATGCCTAGCAATTGAGCTAGAACTTTATGTAACACATTCGCAACTCCAACGAACTATAGGGGGCACTGCAGTCACTGTTTAATGGCGGAATTGAAAACTAAAACAAACGCATGTGGTAGCGAAGAAAATGCTAAAAGTGTTGTGATTTTTGTTCGTATGTATGATTTTTTCGCTTTATTCGTTTGAAAAGATTTTTCAAAGTCTTGTGGATATTCTGACCCATATAGAAAGAGATTAGAAACCAAAAAGTATTACGAAAGTAAACAATTAATGTAGAACACACAGTAAGTTGTTCTGAAGCAGCCATTTTCACGATGTTGAATTCGGAATTCATAAATTTTTGGTTCGCTTCGAACGGCATTTTCATTTTGTACCGTTTTTTCTATACATTAGTACATAGTAAGTTCAGTTTCGTGACATTTACGGCATTTGTTGACATTTTTGTCACATAGTGCACATACGTGGCAGACTGTCAAGAGTAACGTTCAACACTAGATAATTTATTTCTATGACTATATGATTGGATATCCAAAGAAATCATGCATTTAATTCATTCGTCATGGAAATAATTTACCTGATATGCGAAATCTTGTCAAGATACATTATTCTTTCACATAATTTTAAAACCATAACACTATAAACAGATTTTTGGCGAACTTTTATTTTTTATTGTTCAAATTCTTAACGTTCTTTCTGGATTTTTCAATCTGTTCTGCGATAAATATTTTCAAGAAAATTTATTTGCATTTCAGTAGGATACTGTAGTAACAAATTTTATTTAAATCATTTATGTGGAATTAGGTTAAAGAAAAGTGTCCAGTCAATGTTGTTAAGTTCGTTTTTTTTTTTTTTCATCGAATTGAAAAACTGATATTTATTCAAATTCACTCAGAACAAAATAAATAAAATGTGTACTCACAGTTTATATATGGTGGTAGTTTTCTTTTCAGTTGATTGACAATTATTTCTTTTTACTTATCGAATTCTGTAATCTTACTATCATTTTATTCCACTCATGATAAAAATTAAAAATGGTTTAACTAAAAACGCGAAAACTCGCCAAGGCTACTTTGCTTGCACAATACTAAAACTACTATAACCCTAAACAAATTTGGCGAAACCTTTCAGCTGAGAATAAAAGGAATAAAGTAAATTCTTTCTCGGTTATTCATTTTGTTCTACGATAATATATTCAAGAAAATATTTTGCATACTGTCCATTCCAACTAAATGCTGCTGTAAAATATGATTAGTTAAATTAATTTAAGATTAAAAAAAACTCATATTCTTACAAATTCATACAAAACAATAAAAAATTTTACCTTGTATAACGTTATCCAATTTTGTTAATCCAGAGTTTTCTTGTTTACGCTTCCACCATTTAATACTTTTTTGAAAGAAATAAGAAAAACTAACATTATTTTGAGAAGCTCGAGAATACTACTAAGGGACGAATTAATTTCTGTAGCTGAACGCAAACTAAGACACATCGATTGCGTTAATAAATACTCAGAACAAACTGCCTGTGTTTACGTCAACAGACACACGTGATGCGCAACGTGGCAATGTTTTAGGTGCAGACGCAGTTTTATAAATCACCGCAAGGTAGCGTATTCGAGCGCTGGAGTTCCGAATAGTATTCGGCATAGCCATCGCTCAATAATCCAATCGCTTATTCAACCTATTGATACGTGTGAAAAGAAAGCATAACTGCATCTAGTCTTACTCTTCGTGGAATTTTCTTTTCATTTTAATTCCTCCAAATTGTCTACTTTTTCTCTTCTGAAACAGACTATTTATTCTATTCATAAAGTCGTTGTTACAGCTTGACCACGGAGAGGTGGCGGATGACCTTTAAGTGGAAACATCAATTGTATTATCTGTCGTAGGTTGTTTGTTGTTATGTAATAGTTTGGATCAGCGGCTAGACTTCTCCTGCAGCGCTATAAGGAAATCTTAGCAATTTATCAGACTGCTTAGATAAAAGAGTATCTATTTTATCTATCGTTAGGGTTTGCTTTCGATGGATGAGACTGATTAGGTTGATAATAGATGAGTTTATTTTTTAGACTTTAGATAACCTCCTATGCTTTATCTGATTAATACCGATTTTAGGGAGAGGAGCGAGAACACGTTTTCACTTATCTCATCATTTTAAATTGTTTAAGGGTTTGGAAGAAAGAGTATGAACTCAATATTTATTATGCGTAAACAGAACTTGATTTGCTAGGCCGCTCACGGGAGCTCAGCGTCCGCACTTTAGTTTCATCAAATTTTTTACATATTGGACGGAATTCCGACTGTATTTACGCTTTAAAATAAGCTCTGAAGATTTTAGGGCTCCTGCACTTCATTCTTTCATTAGAAATTCGACACGGACCATAAATGCAACATTCGTATACCCATGTATAAATAGTTTTCTCAAAGCCAAGAAGGGCATGCCGTAATTTAGAGGGTCAGGCGGAGACTGTTGCCCCCCCCCCCGACTTTATTTTCATTTGTGCGGGTTGGGGGGGGGGGTTTCGATTTTTGCATTGAGTATGCAGTATGTACCCTTTTGCCCCCCTCCCCCCAGAAAAATTTGATAGACGGGCCTGAGAGAGAGAGGTAGTTCCCTCTCCTATAGATGTATCAAAAGATGAGTAGAGAGGCAGTTTAAATTCTTTGTTCCACATCGGAAAAACGAAGATCTGGCACTACAATTTCCTCCTGCAATATCTTCCAGTTGAAAAATTAAAAAAAAAGGGGGGGGGGATGCTTTCGCTTGCTCATATTAGACCCTCCAAAATTAAAACATGCATGCGTCACTGAAAAAAAAACTTTCCTTGTCAAAGTAAAACTCTTTTTTAATTAACCACCATTTTCGAAAACGTATTTTACGTTTTCACAAAGGGTTGTTTACCGAGTTCTCGGTTTATCTGCCTTTCTGCTTTCATTGCATAACTAATGAATTATCTTTCTGAAACCGTTGTTTTTGTATATTTTTGCTGGATGAATAAACACATATAAAAGTACGATGTAGTGGTATTAACTGATCAAGGATAGTGCAAAAACGCATTTATGATAAACTTTATGCGATAAAAATAAAAACAAACTCTTCGTATGAATTTAAGAAGACATATCAGCCATTCTAATCTTGAGACTAGCCAAATCATGTTAATAGTGAATGGCGTAAATTTATACTCGTAAAATCAGATTTTCTTTACATGTTCGTTCAAAAGAAACGCTTAATTTCTGAACATGATTTCTCTGTCATTCCACAATAAAACCCCATACTTTATTTAGCTAGTAGTTTAAAAGCTATTTCTGGACATAAAAATAATTTTTGCGAAGGATCCGTTTTTCCGATCCAAATTATTTTTGAATGTTCCTCTATTAAAAACTTTTTGTTCACAATGAATACATGTTTCACAGTAGGAAAAGTCATTTTCTCTGAAATTACCGGTGTGTGTACTAAAATTCGGCTCTTAAAAAGAAAAAAGATCCTTATCGGGGGGGGGGGGGGATTACTCTTCGGTTCATGCAAATTTGAAAACTTCTGCCGATTGCCCAATATTTTTTTTATTTATGATTTTGTGTGAATATAGAAATTCTCGATGCCACTGAAATTTGTGAATGGTTTAAAGAAGTAACTTTTTGCTATTGATTTGATAAAAATGCCTTCACACTTCAGTATTTTACAAAGCAGCTGTGATCCTTTTGCAGGCACTTTATTTAGTATGGAATGAGAATGTTTCAAGAACACGATTTCATGCAGCAATACGTATGTGAGAAGCAAATATCATTTACATGCTTATCTGCCTCAAGGTCAGGATGCATTTTTGGACTTGCTGTCCTTGAGTTTTAGAGAATGTCTAAGTTCAAATTGTTATGGATGTGAAAGTACCGTTTTTCCTTATTTATGCAATTTGTTCGTACCTCAGTTTTTTATGAATACTAAATAAGGAAGTACATGAAGGGTGTTGGGGCGCACATTGTGTGTGATCCGTTTTTCCAGTTTGCGCTTTTCACCAAAAATAAACCATCCAGTTTGAATTTTATCATCAGATTCATTAATCATCGAGCTCACAGACTGCTCCATTCAAATCTTTTGGTGGGGTTGTTATATATTGTCTTCAGGGTTGGCTTTCCGCCGGCAGAAACTGGTTTCTGCCCTGCCGGTGGCTTAAACTGGTTATAACCGGTAGAAACTGGCAAAAATTAAAAAGCATCTTTATTAATTCAAGTAATTACAAAATGATATTTGTTTAAGTAAACTAAAAAATGTAATTCCATTTCATCATTGTAAAAAATAAAACTCATTGCCCTTGATTTAGTTTGATCAGAAAGAGAACTGTTCAACTGCAGATGCTTGTAACATTTGCATTAATCTAAAGGATAAGAATCTTAAGGACACTTAAGAAAAAGAAGTGACATACAGATTTAAACAGGCAGTTACTGATCGTCATTTGCTAGCTTATATGCGTCATCTAAAATGCTTGGGATTAAAATTATCATGTGCTGAAGAAGAAAATGTCAGACTTTTACTTGCCATAGTAACCTCGATTTTATACCTAATATCACAGCTTTACAAAACAAATTGACCCTATTTCCCAAAACTTATTTTTCCAGTCAAATTTTAAAACCACCCCAGTTACTACAGAGTGGACCAGTTTAAAAAATATATACCTACAATTGATGAAAGTTTCAAGAATCTTTGCTGGATCTTTGATGGCATTGCCATCTAGTTCTGTTGCGAGAGTATTCTGTTATTTCTCCCCTATTCATATTAAATTAAGAAATCATTTATATTTTCAATCCACCTTTTCTTAGAGACAGCTGCAGATTGCAAAAAACATAATGTTTGATTTTTAATGATATTGTAATTAAATTGTGCTTTGGCTAACATTTCATTATTTTCCCGTGCTAAATTCCTATTGGGTATCAAAGATTTTCTTTGTCATTTTTCGAGTTTTTGCCAGTTTCTGCCACAAATGTGGCAGAAAGGGGTTTTTGCCATGTCGGTTTTAACCGGTTTCTACCAGTGGTTTTAACCACCTCGGCAGAAACTTGCCAACCCTGAATGTCTTAGTATGCTTTTATTCTGGAGGTATTGCTATGGATATGAAAGTAGTTTTCTTTGTTGTGTAATTAGTTCGTACCTCTGTTTTCTATGGGTACAAAATAAGGGAAACACATGGAGGATGTTGGGGCGTACATTGGTCCGCGTTTTCAGTTTGCACTTTTCATCAAAAATAAACCATACAGTTTGAATTTTACAGCAAGATCAACAAACCTATTTTTCGTTCGTCATCGGGCTCACTGATTGCTCCATTCAAATTTTTAGGCGAGAATATGCTCTATGGTCTGGGTATATGCTTTTAATTTGGAGAGTATGCTTCATAACATTTGATGGGAGGAGGGGGGGGGTGCACCTGAGATAAGAAAAACAAATTCTGCTAGTAAAAAGTTTAAGACCAATTTTTTAATCATATACTGATTTGATTGCTGTCAAGGGCGCCCATATGCAAAATTGTAAAAGGGGGGGGGGGGACTCAGATATTTTCTTCATGGTTTAGCAGGATGTTTCCCCCATGGAAACTGATTTCAGTGCAGATTAGAGCTGTTAAAATGTGACATTTTTAATAACTTATTCATTGATGGCTGAAGAAGAAATGTTTTTACATTTTTGCAAAGAAAAAAGTGCTAAAAGCAAGGAAGTTCTAAATTCTAGGGGGGAGGCTTGAGCCCCAACTTGCCACCCCCCATATGAGTGCCTTTGAAAGCAAAATAAAGTCTAGTAACCGAGCTCTAAAATGTAATCGTTTTTGTATTCGGTTTTACTTCAGCATCGTAAAAAGCCATTGAAAGTTTCAGAAACTATTCTGTATGTATATGTAGAGACATTCAATGACATTCCAAGCTATTTTCTCTCCTTTTCTATGATATCTAAAAGTTTATTAGAGGCAGGGCCTTGCACAGAAATGTTGGGGCCCGTCACAAAAGACTTTTGCGGACCTCCCTCCATATTGTTTACCACAACGTCCCTACATATATTTTACCCTTCATTAAAAAAATCTCGGACCCCCTTCAAACTCGGGCCAGGCCAACAGGTGTCCCTTCTCCCCCCTCCCCTGTGCACTCGCCAGATTCGAGGTTATGGCAATCCAAATTTCTTACTTACTCTTCATTAAATGTATGACTTCTAAAATGCACTGAACGATTTCAAAGGATTAACATTAAATAATAATGCATTTGAAATGGCTGATTCGTAATAAATGTAAACATAACGTTACAGTACTAAGTTTTAAGTGTTAAAAAGTAGAAAAATATTTAAAAGGTAAAGTTAGCAATAAGCAGCTTGTAGTAATATTTAGTACTCGAATGCAATAACTAATTCTTTACTAAGCTTTTATTTTGCGAGGTCTAATTGTTTCTGTTTTTTATTTTCAGGGGTTTGTATCGGTTAACAAAAATGAGGTTATTTATTCGTAAATGTCGGAAGCATAACAGAACAGTTGGACAAGTTTTTCAAAATCTAGTCAGAAAACACCCGGATAAAATGTGTCTAAGGAATGAAGACAGAAAATGGACATTTCAAGAGGTAATTTTCTTTTTTGTATAATATTAAAATTCCACTAAATCTATTTCTGAAAACATTACTTATATTTTCATTGCCATGTGTAGAAAAATTTTACTAAAATGTGCAATTATTTTGTCTAATTTACAAAACTACTTTGGGGATCACACATTGTTTTAAAAATAGTAAGAAACTTATAAGAAATAGAGTTTATAAAAGATTAGTTGAGTAAATTAACGATTTTAGTGTTAGTTTTTGCGACCCACAAGTCTTGTTAAGTGTTTTTACAAAAATTGCAATATTTGTAAAGGCTTCATTTCTGAGGTTGCGATTTTTGTTTCTATTCAGAAACATTATCACTAAATTTTTGAATATTCTTTACTTGGAACCTTGTTACTTTCAATATATGATCATTTTTAAGCATTTAACTGGAAAATTCGCGTATCCGGAATTCAAAGTTTCCCTTGCTTTCCGGATTGCAGGGCTTTTACTGTAATTTTCCTAACATTTTTTGCCATTTTTGATCAGCGTTGCATTCTGTATATTTTCCTTTTGAAGCCTTTTTCTAATGTGACCCATTGGTTATTAATGCTTTCATTTATTTACTTGGTCCACTTTGGACACTTTTTTTGTTTCTGTTAAAATCATGTAATTTAAAATCCTTAAAATGGAGGATTACTCATTGCGTGATTTCCAGAAATACTGAGCGATTCCAGAGTCACTTCTTCAATCCCAAAATAAAAGTTTGTCAAATTATTTTCAGAAATTCGCTTCTATATTTTCTTATTTAAGTGGAGTTAGTAGCCGAAATATTAAGTTTAAAATCTTTCTATTGTTGACTTTTGGCTAGATACATTTATGCTGCATTACTACTGGATTGAAACATCTAGAAAAGCAGTTCATTTGATTGATTTATTTTGGTTGGTTACAGTTTCTATTGGACCCCATAAATAATAAATTTTATCAGCCTGTATAAGAGCTAGCTGTTATGTATCCATAAAAGTCACAAGCTGCTGTTTTTGCATTTTTGACAATATTGGTAATTTTTTTTTGTCTTTTCTCTCATGTATTTTGGCAAAGTTTTCAACACATCCACATGCATAGGAATTCATTCAATGTAGTGACAAGTAAATCAGAGCTGAAAATTTTATTTTGCTATAACGGATATTTCATTTATTGTTATTCATTGTTACGGGATTTTACTGTGTTTCTGCTGAACAAAATATAAGCTATGAACAAAATATTATGTCAATTTTTATGTTTTATTTCATTTAGCAAAATAATTTACTTTAAATTCTAATATTACATTTTTTTTATTTAACATGTTATTTTACATGAAACAGACATATCTCTTATAAGTACGCAGTCAGGGGAAGATAGTTTTAGTGTTATACTAAGAGTTAATTTTATGAAGATTAATAAATTTAAGATTAACCTTCAGAAAATGAAAGTATTTAAAGTAGATAGTTTGCACGCTGTTAAAATTCTACTCATCAAAGAGAGTTACATAAAAGCCATACATGAAATTTGTTATGTAATCTGTTAGTGCTTTTTGTTAATTTTCTGATTTAGAACTATATTTCAAATTTTGAATTTCAGAATGAAATGAAACAAAGAATGATTAATTGTAATTGACATAATCAATTTTATTTAATGAAAATGTTTATCATGCTATTGTCTTCATTAAAGCATTTTTGAAATGATTAAATTTGCAAATTTAAATAATTGTAAAAATTTGATTTTATAAACCGAGTACCATTTCTATTTTGTAATAAAAGTTCTGTTTTACATAAATCTAAAAGATACCCCCCCCCCCCCAAAAAAATGTTTCAACCAAATAAAAATCCCTTTTTGAAAAAACAATTTTTTTTAAACCCCAAGTTAACCTTTCCGGAGCCAGTTTTTAAACCATACTGCTGCTTCTACTGTCTGTGTTAATATGTATTACATCACATGTAAAGTCTGTTATGACAACAGAGTAGAAAGTTCTTTCTTCGGTATTGGAAGGAAGTTTTTATGAAAATACTTGGCTGATATAATTAACTTTTCAGATGGTGTCACTATTGTTGAGGAACGGATTAGTTGCAGTTGCAGCTTTGTTGCACACTTTTTTGTAAATTTTGCCACAAAAATATTCGTATATTCCAGTATTTTTCACAGAAATATTACTTTCAGCCTCTAGTTTACCACTGTATTTATTTTTAAATATTTCATAGGTAGAAAATTACAGTAATCAAGTGGCAAACTGCTTTGCTGAATTAGGTTTTCGCCGTGGAGATGATGTCGCTCTGTTCATGGATTCAAAACCAGAATATGTTGGAATTTGGCTAGGATTGTCCAAAATTGGAGTTGTTCCAGCTTTAATAAATTCCAATTTGCGTTTAGACCCTCTTTCACATTCCATAACTGTAGTCAACTGTAAAGCAGTCATTTTTGGAAGTGAATTACTTGATGGTGAGTAATTTTCCTACCTAATACCATGTACTCCTTGTTTTGGAAATATACAAATCATATGAAATCTTATTGATTAAAGTGGAAATTTTTTAAAAACTTTTATGAGTTACAATTAAATTTTCCTCAATGCAAAATGTTTATTCATTTTTGTTAATACATTATGTTGGGTACTGTATGCCATTATGAGTTACAGTTAAATTTTCCTCAATGCAAAATGTTTATTCATTTTTGTTAATACATTATGTTGGGTACTGTATGCCATTATGGTTTTTATTGGTATTTATATTGTTTGAATAATTTTCAAAATGTGCTAAATTAACTCGTACTTGCTTTTCGTCTTGAATAACACTTCACAAGCTGTATTTTACCTTATTTTGTTATATTTACAGTGTATTACTGCCATTCATATTAAATTTGATTTGAACCATATACATTTGCATTAAAATTAGTTTTACATTATCTCATAAAAGTTTTGGAAGTAATACTTGAAATATGTTTTTATAATTTTTTAAACTATCAATTTAAAATTTTGTTACCTTTTTCAATAACTTTAATTAATAAGTTGATTAATAACTGAAGTTTCTTAAGCTTTTTTTTTCGATGAAAATATCAGTTTAAATGAAACCAGAGTTTTTTAATTAAACAAGTTGTGTTTTATTTTTTTTAACTCTCTGCCCCTAACCAACATCAGGGCTGTTGTTGCTTGAAATATTCTCTTATTTTCTTTTGCATAAGATACTATTGTTATCTTTTTAACTCCAGAGGCAAAATGGAAGGGGCTTTTATATCTGTTTTGTGTGTCTGTCTCTGGTATCATAGCTTCTGAACAGATGAATAGATTTTAATAATTAATTTTTCTTTTGAAAGGAGACTTAATCAAGTACTTTTAGCAAGATCTCTTCTTTTCATGACTTGAATTAAAAATGCAAAAATTTATATGTTTTACAATTTTAGTTAAAACTTACTCACACATTTAAATATTACTAGCAATCAAAATAACAATTTTTTTGCATCTGATGGAGTTTGTTCGAAACTTCCAATTTTGTAGAACTTAAATTATAACATTTTTAAGCAGATTTTAGCTAAAATTCAGTGCACATGATTGGTACCAATTTCATTGTTGGCTGGAAAGAAAGTTCAGTAATTTCAAACTTTATCTGTTGCCAGTTTCTATTTATTAACATATAAAATACTTGTAATTCATATTATTATACAAGAAAAGCTTTTTAAGGATTTTCAATTTTTTCTCTTGATTTTGCTTTTGCAACTAGCACATTTTATTAGTTGTGATTGTCTCTCTATTTCCCATGATATCTGGGAAAAAAATATATTTTATATATGTTCTGAGTCACAAGATCTATCTTAATATGAGATTATGAGATTGGCAATTCGGGTCTGGGTTTTTAAAAATAATTAATTTAATATTAGTTGCTAGTCATAACTGTAAACCATTGTTGACAATTTAGGAAACGATTTGCTTCATGGTTGTACTGGTTATTAAACATGTGAAACATGCATAAAATGTCAAATCCTCATTATCCTTATTACTCTTTAAAAAATTTTTGCCGTTTCTCTTATTTATGATAGTATAGTGAGAAATGTTACAACCAAAATACCTAAATGAAATACACTGCCAGCTCAGTCATTCCAGCCGAGGTCTGCAGTTTCGTGCTTATTAGCACTCATCAGCCCGGCTTAGGAGTGACTGTATTGGAAATGGAAACCCTCTTAAGGAAGTCAAGAGTGCCAAACAAACTGATAGCTAATATAGAGTTAGCACAGACCAGACAAGTGACCGAAGCAATGGTTCGGTTCAACTCGAAGATTGAAGGCAAAAAGCAGTGGTATTTTCAGTAAGTTACCTCCTATAGCCAGGGCTAAGGCATAAATACATGAAATAGCCCCAAGCCCTGGCTATAGAGCGCTAACTTACTGAAAAAACCTAAATATCTCTTCATTAATAACATTTTAAGACTCTTTGTCTTTCACAAATCTTTTTTTTTGTGAAATTTACTTGAATTTATTTAATTACAGCTATCAAAGCAGTAGCTCCTTTGCTGAAAGATAAAAGTGGTTTGCAATACTTTTGCCTGGGCAAATTTGATTCTACAGCTTTCCCAGCACGATCTCTCGATGGAATGATACAGCAAAGCTCAACAAGCATACCATTAGCAAATAATGGTGGCAACATGGATGGTCAGTGTTTTAGTTTTTATTATTTGTAAATAAAAAAAAGTATGTTCAGCTAAAAGTCCATCTAATATAAACGGGGAACAATATATGCAGTATCAAATATTGATAAATGAATTTTAATTATTGATATCAATGATTAAACTTGTTTAAATTATCTAAGTATAAATCTATATAAATAAAACAGAATATACGTGTATATATGTTCCTTATAAAAATTTTGTTTTTGTCGGATCTCGACCAAATTTGGCACGGAAGTACTTTGGCACTCGAGAAGGAACGTAGGGGGGTTTTCAAATGCCAAAAAAGTACCGAACCATTCGAACTTTAATTTTATGGCCCGAAAATTGTATTAAATGGTTCTTTCTTCCCAAAATAATTATCCGATCAGTTTAAATTTTGCACCATTCGAAAGCCCATGAAAAAAACCCTGAAATTGATTTAATCCTTCGAATTAAAAAAAAAGGCTGTAAAATTACTGGGGAAAAAATTAAAAGGATTTTTAAGCCTCATGGAACTCTATTTTCATGTTGAAAAACTATCGTTTGCGCAATCTCTTTTTAAATTAGAGTTCAGAATGTTGCCACTTTTTTTTCCCCCGGCTGTGACTAAATAAAATTTTGTTTTTATTTTGAGATGAAAATTTCTCATTTTGATTATTATTTGGCTATTTATCTTTATTTTGTTTATTTAGTTTTTGTACTTTCTGCAGAAGAGATTTTAGTTGTATTTATGGAGGGTTGCGTTTAATTTATTCGGGAATTTTTGATTTGCTGTTTTGTATTTGTAAGAATGATTGTTTTGATGGGAAATTAAATTTTAAGTTTTGTTTTTCTCTAATTGAAGTCTGATTGTTGGACATGTGTCACTTGACATAACTTTTATTTTGGAGGTAGACCGGGCAAAGCCGGGCAACGAAGCTAGTCATTAATAAATTCAGCTTTTTTTTTCCTTAACAATTGTCCTCCAAGGTATGTCATGTTGTTTCAAATGTATTTGAAATGTGAAAGTTTTTAAATTAAAAATAATTTGATAATTGTTTCCAGTAGATTTTAAAAATAATCTTGTTCATGGCTCTTTTGAAACTTTGGTAAACTCATTTTTTTCATAAATATTTCAATTTAGAAATTAATTGCGGAACAAAATATTGACACCCAAGAGAAATTTGAATTTTCAGTTTAGTTTTAGTGTTTCATTCAGGGTTGTAGTTTTGGCCGAACGAAACTGATTTTATTCAAGCCACGGGCTTAAACCGGCCAAAACTGGATTTAACCACCATAGAACTGGCCAAAACTAAATTACATGAAAATACACTTCTAATTTGTATGTATGTGAGAGATGTGTGCTTGCAACTAATAAATCTGTTAGTTAGGAGTTTTTTAATTAAGCACAGCAGTTTTAGTTAATTAAATATAATATTATTGAATTAATTTACATTATTATAACAATAGTAGTGAACGAATTTCAACTTTCTTCAAAATTAATAGCTGAAATTGCTCCAACTAAAACAAAAGACATAAGGAATACATAACAGCCTATAACATAAATATGGTAACTTTTCAGTAGTGTTGCTTTTTAATTTTCAAAGGGTTTCCTCCCTGTACCTTTAGTTTTGTTTTTAAGAAAATGCCTTTATATGTTTCTAAAAGAAGTTTTTTTTCTCTCATTTATTCTTCAAAATTACTCAAAATACATTCAAATACTTTGTACATTTGTGTGTGTGAGAATTAAAATCTATCTATTCAACTTACAATGTTTCACTCTATTATTTTTTTTCATGTTACTGCATATTTTTCATGTAAATCTTATCTTCTAAACATGGCATGCTGTAATTTCTACAAACTGTAAAACATACCATTTAGATTAATAATGAAAGACTATTGATTATGGTTTGTTTTGCATTTCTTTTTAATAAATTATTATTTGGTTTTCATTTAAAATTTGATAATTATCTAAATGGCCAAAACTGGGTAAAACTGATTTTATCCCGGCTGGTTTAATCTGGTTTTTTATCCATGGTTAAAACGACCACTGGATGAAACTCTTACAACCCTGGTTTCATTTGCAAAATGAAGTCAAAAATAACTTCTGCAGAAACTAGATATGAAGCAGTGAGAAGCAAAGGAAGGGATGTAAGTGGACATTTTCAAGTTTTGAGTAAAACGTGTTTAAATATAACATCTTAGGTAGGCTTTCATTGAATCATACTGTATAGCAGCACCTACCAGGGCTACTAGCACCATCTCTTGCCCCAAGACAGGAGAGGTTCGCCTACCATGTGTACTGGTTATCTCCAAATTTTTAATTTTGCCACTTACATCCCTTTGCTTCTCTCTGCCTCATATGTATTAATATCTATCTCAATGAAGTAGTGTGACCAGTGTATTCAGGGGCATGCACAGAAATTTTGGGGCCCATCACAAATGACTCTTACGCCATTGGTTACCCCTATGTCCCTCATATATTTCACCCCTCATTTTTAAAATCTTGGTCCCCCATCAGACTCAGGCCTGGGCCAATAACTGTCCCTTCACTCCCCCTCCCCCTGTGCATGCTTCTAAAGGTATTTGAATATAAACAATCGAAAAACTTATTTAATGCTTGTAAATTGTAAAATTGCTGCTCGCCTCAATTATGAATAAAACTTTAAATAACTTTTCTTATTTTCATAGTGATAATTATTTGGTTGCTTCAATTAAATATTTTTCTGAAAATTAAAAAAAAAAAGAAAAATAATCTAAATTTAAGGCATAAAAGTATGTTCTGTGTAAAAAAGGTTGAGGAAAAATATATAATATAAAATCCAAAATGCTGTAAAATAATGCATAAATGAAATTGTCATAAAATTTCATCTATTGTGAGTTGTCAGAGAGAGAAAGAGGTAGCTGTAAAGCCAATTAGAAATAGTCATGAACTTAATTAAAAATTACATGTTGTTAGCAATAAAAAGTCGGGAATTTGTGTATCAAAATCCCGACAATTGAATTTATAAAATAAAAAACAAATAAGTAGTGAGAAAAATAGTAGTTAGACAAGCAGTTGGAAAGCATTCCCATTCTGATTTGATTAGTATAAATTCTACTGTTCTAGTGGTACTTCCACAAAGGTAATTACATTTTCTCATTAACTGTACAATTCATTGTTAACTGTGTTAAATTAATACAATCATATCTCAAACTAAATTCTATTAACTGTTTTTTTTAATTACTTTTAGATCGGCTGTTTTATGTATATACATCTGGTACTACTGGAATGCCAAAGGCTGCCATCATTAGACATAGCAGGTAAGATAAATGGTTGTTTATGCACATGCGAGGCATGTCAAGCCGATATACCCCCCTCCCCTAAAGAAAATAAAAGATTGAATTGCCCAGATAAACAAGCAGCAGTATTATCTTACAAAGCATGGTATGTTTTTTATTTTTCACACTTTGGTAAAGTATTCACTTTCATCCAAGAAGATGAATTCTGTAGTGAATTGATATTTTTTTATTATTTCCTATCGATCTGTGTTTATTAATTTGTGCTTTGTTAACTTTACCTCTGTTTGAGCTGCAAAATATTGTTTACTGTTTCAGTTTATTTAATTTCATGTTCTGACTGAACAATGATATTTTATTCATTGTTTTAAAACTGGAAGAATCCCCCCCCCCCTTCACTGACAGTAGTCCAAAGCCGCAGAAACAAATCCAGTTTTTACTTTTACTCCTACAAATAAAAGGAACTTCTCAAAAATCAATCATTGGATGCTCAAGCATTAAATTTTTTTCGAGTGCTTTTGTTTTGTATGCAAAATCTACCAAAAGTGTTGCATGAAAATGGAATGAATTACTATAAAATGTACTTACCACTTTTGTTTTGGTTAAAAGTTTGCTTTATAATTATGATTGTAAGATATGTGTTTACATTATCATCTGAGCAAATTTACTTGCATATTTTTTCCTCATTCAAATTAAATTACTTTAACATTTGTCATATCTTTTGAACAAAACAATTTAAAAACAAAATATATTTTTAACCTGACAAAATAAAATTCCTGGGACGTTTGTGAGCCTTGATTTTGAAACTTTTAATCTGTTGAAAATAGATTCAAAGTTTTATTTATCTAAAACAATATGAATTCCTAAAAATCAATTTGGTATTTTTAAATTTTGTCACTTAGCATCATGTAAGAAGAGAGTGATTTACAAGACTTTCAAATTATGGGCCCTTCTCTAACTACTAATTCTTTTAAACATTCAAATGAAATGACTTACATATTTCCCATATCCCTTTAACAAAGCAGTTTACAAAACAAAATGAAATTCCTAAGATGTGATCCTTAAGATGTTGAAACTTTTAATTTGTAGAAAATAGATTCAAATTTCTATTTATCTGAAACAATGTCAATTTGCTAGTTCTAAATGTTGTCATTTAGCAAGATAATTTAACAAGGTTTGTGGAATTGGAAATGAGCAAGTTCTCATTAGTTCCATAAAGTAACTGTACTTTTTGAAATTACTTCAGCACTACTTTTTTATTTTGTGAAATATTTGCATAATATAAGAAGATTGTGATTTGAAAGACTTGCAAAGTATAGGAATGTGCGATTTTCCAAATACTAATTCTTTTAAATAATATTTTCGCTGTACTTTGAAAAAGAAAATCATTTTCTGTGGTTATGCATGTTTGTTCGTTCATTTATTAAACAAATTTATTATTTTTTCCCCTTCAAGGTTCATGTGGCTAGGAGCTGGTATTCACCATATGAACAAACTTCAGTTTGACGATGTTCTGTACACTGCCCTTCCCCTGTACCACACTGCCGGTGGCATCCTGTCGCTATCTCAGACAATTCTTTTCGGGTGTTCTCTAGCCATAAGAAGCAAGTTTTCTGCATCCAAGTTTTGGGATGATTGTATAAAATATGAAGCAACTGTAAGTCCTCATAGTTTAAATTTAAAGGGTCCTAGAGAACCAAAATTACTTTCATGTTTGTATGTGATGATAAATATCAAGCTTTTCATGTAAGCTTGAATTATTCCAGCGTTAATGAGGCACTGTAATTATTTGCCAAGAAAATTGTATATGCCAGTTGCTTAATTTGAAGGAAGGCTTTTTTCAGTGCTAGAAAGTGGACCTATGCAATTTTTATAAAAATTAAATTTTTTTTACAAGAACTGAGAAATTTAAAATGAAATTCTTTCAAAAAAAAAAACCCTTCACTAATGAGAAAAATTGAATTATAATATTGTCATTAGAAAATTGACGAATGTTATAGTGTTAAAGATAGTACCTCTTAACTGAATCTGTTAACTATTCTAAAAAGATTGAGCTGAGCAGAGTTGAAGCAACTAAAAAATATTCAAAGTTGATGCAATGTTTAATGTCCAGGCTTCAAACTTTTATTAATATTTTTTTACATATTTATTTGCATATTATAAAATTTTCAATGAATTAAAAGTCAATTCAATGCTTCTCTTGCTGTCATTTATACTTTCTATTCTTGTTAATTTGTTTTCTATTTCATCTTTAAATAGGTTGCTCAATATATTGGTGAGTTATGTCGCTATCTCCTCGCACAACCTGAGAAACCACAAGAGAAACAACATAAAGTTAGGTTAATGTTCGGAAATGGTTTGCGTCCCCAAATATGGAAGCAATTTGTAGAAAGATTTAATATTGCAAACATTGGTGAATTGTATGGATCAACAGAAGGAAATGCTAACGTCAGTAAGTGAATGACCAGTTTATTCAATCTGATTAATTTAATTGAAAGCTTAGATTATTATTCAATTGCTTAGGTTAAGCAGTATACTCAAAAGATTATTCTATCAATAGCCTTATTTTTTATGATTTGCTTTTTCTATTTGTTACATTACCTAAAATTTAAATTGATAGTGAAAGAATCAATGGCAATTTTTAAAAAATTCAAAAAAAAAAAAAATTGTTAAATCTGAATGGTGTGTGACTTAAGACACTTGCATTGATTTTAGAATTTTGCAGATGACAGTTCACTGATTTGTATATGTATTTTGCAATGTTATATTAATAACAAAGCAATCTCTTCCTCCCCTTCATAACTATGAATAAAGTATTAAAAATGTATTCTCTAAAATTATTTTGAGAGCAAGTTTTTGCCTATTTTAATGTGTGCATTTTGTTTATCTTTTTAAAGAAGCCTGTCCTTATAATTAAATAAGTTTTTGATACTAATAACTTTCACCTTTTTCTACTCGCTCCTATTGAAAGCCCCACAGACTGAGCTTTCATCTCCTATTTCTCATGCCTCTTATATTTTCAGGCTAGAATGAACAAAGTTCAAGCTAAATAATATTCAAAAAATCAAGAATAAATATTTATATTGAACAAACACCTTTATTTATGGAATTTCCTTGAGTAAAAAAGGGGCACTTTTGACCACTTTCTTGACAATAGTTAGATAGTTATGGGGTTAAGATAATTGATGGTAAAAGGTGAAGTACTAGAGTGTCTGTCACTTCTATAAATCACGTTTGTTCTAAACAGTTTTGATTCCATAAAGCAACTGATTCAATAAAGTGGCTAATTTAATAAAGCTGGATTTTGTTCTGTTTTTGATGATTTGATTCATTAAAATGGTTGGTTCAATTGACCACCGATTCAATTAACCGGCATCCACTGTAGCTAAAAGGTAATTGATGTCCAAATGATAGCTTTTCTTTATGATAATGTTTTTAAGTAATTTTAAGTGTATATGTTTTGTTTATTTACAGTCAACATTGATAATAAAGAGGGAGCTGTTGGTTTTATGTCTCGAATCATTCCCACAATTTATCCTGTCAGCCTTATAAAAGTAGAACCTAGCACAGGTGAACCAATTCGGGATGAAAAGGGTTTATGCATTCGTTGTGAACCAGGTAATTCTTAATGCAGTGACTCTCTTATTCTGTTTTTATGATAGTTGTTACTTTTCTTAAACATAATCCCTTAACTGATTTTGCTACAGTTCTACTGATGCATGATTTATTTCTCTTCCTATTTATTTTGGTGTTTTAGTCACCAAAATGTAATTAAATGATACATCCTCCTAAAAAAAACCATGTCAAAAAAATCCCCCCCCCCCCACACACAAAAAAATCTAAAAGAATACTTCATTCAAACAGTTGCAAAGAAACATTGTTTTCAAAAAAAGATTTTTTTTTTTGTTGACCTTTTTAAAGAAATAGTTTTATGAGTTGCAGTGCATCCCAAAATTTTTGCCAATTAGTGTACCAGTGAAAATTGCAATGCATCTTAATCATTCTTGTGTGTTTTGTAAATTTTCAGCCAATTTTAAAGTTTATTTATTTATGCATTTATGTATTTAACTTTTTTCATGAAGAAAAAATTAAATACATTAATGCAAAATTGATACTTTTAAACTATGCTGCTTTCAGTTGAGTTTTCTTTATTATCAACATTTTTGATTGATTGCTTTTTATGTGAGAATGACAAGTTTGCATTTGTTGTAGGTCAACCTGGGGAATTTGTAGGTAAAATAATTGTCTCGGATCCAATAAGACAGTTTGATGGTTATGTAAACCAATCTGCGACAAAGAAAAAGATTATTAGAGATTGCTTTCAAAAAGGAGATACTGCCTTTCTGTCTGGTAATGCTTAAATGTTTTAATAGTGAATGTATATATTTGTATCTTTTGAAAATTTTATTATGTTAACTCAAAAAAGAAAAACTGTATTTACTGTCTTATTAACCCTCTTGTAGCCAGAATATTCTCAGTCGGTGTTAAAGTCTAACTAAAAGTCATTTTCACTTGTAATAGGGCAAATAAAGCTACTTTGTGGTTTTAATAATATCATTAGTTGTTGCTGCAGTTTAATTAAACAAATACATTGATGTCCATCGTTTAAGGTCATGGTCATCAAATCTGTGATAACTGGAGAAATATTCAGTATTGCCACAAAGTTTGGTGCAGTTGGATATTACAATGGAAAAAAAGCATGTAACAGCATAGTGCCGCAGAAAAGAGATTAATTGGATGGTGTTATGAAAAATGAATTGACTTTCAAAAATTCAAAAGATGAGTTATTCACATAGGTTGGTAGATAAACTGACATAATATAGGGTGCAAAAAAGATTTAAGCCAAATTCTTCATTACTATGCCATCTAATGAATAAAATGCCGACCAACTTCTATGAAACTGAGCATTGATGTTCAAATTTTAATTCGATGTACTCAAAAGTACTGTTAGGTGGTTGACCTATTTTTGTATAACACTGTCCAATCGGTAGTTAAGATCCAAGTAATATCGAAAACAGTCAAATCATGATGCAAAATATCTCAGCCAAGATTCATCTAATATGGAGTTTCATTCTTGATCCACTAATATACTAAGCTCACAACGAGGTGCCTTGCTGTTGATGAGGATGTCAGTCAATGAATGTTTGTGGCGATAACTCCATTCTTTTAAAAATAGGCTTATTAACTCAAAGGGTATGAGCAGGAGAGAGAAAAAACAGAAGTTGCTCTAGTTTTGGTAAAAAAATCTATTGAAACTAAAGATAACCTAGGCCCTTGTAACATGATTGACGGTAATGACAAGAAGTTCGGTCTAGAACTATACAAGCCTACTTTCCCGTATACCCATACTACTTTCTAGTACCTGATCAATATTCTCAAAAATAGCTAAAGTCGCAAATTGCTTCAAACATATTTTTTAATATTTTAAGCTAATGTCTAGGAATAAAATATTCCTCACTCATCTAAAAAATTAGATGCATTAAAAAAAATAAAATAAAAAATAAAATAGCAGCACTTTTTAAACAAAGCAGCTAATACGCTTTTTTCCAGTTAAAAAAAATCTTTAACAGCTTTCAAAACGAAAAAATAATAATTAAAATTAATAAGCTCATTAAAATAAATACATCATATCAAAAAAAAAAAAAAATCGTTTCTTTTTCCCCTGTTAAATAAAATTATCATTAATTAAATCAAAAATAATTTTTTAGATGAACACCTACCAAAATAAATAAAAACAATAAAATGTCAACTTAAAGAAATACTTTTAATTCATTGTCAAAAAAAAAAAAAATCCTCTGCGCATATCTTTATGTAGAAACATAAATGACTTTGAGTTTATTCGCCGAAAACTGAATACCTAAATTAAAACTTTAGCATGAAAATAAAAACAAATTATATCAACAATAATTATTTCACAGTTAAAACCATAGCTACGGAGTCGGAGTCAATCTCATTTTGGGATAAAAGAGTCAGAGACGAATATCCAAGAATCGGAGTCAGTCATTTGTCCTCCGTGTATAAATTTTTGCCAAAGCTACGAAGTCAGAGTCGAAGTCATGAGTCAGATTAATTGTCGGGCACAGGAGTGATTTGGAGTCAGGTGCCCCTAAATTCTCGGAGTCGGAGTCTGGAGTTTAGCGTTAGGAGCTATTTCCAACAAAAATTGTTTGAAAAAAATCCGCCTTCAAGTACGGAATCTACATTGACTTTCAGTTTCCCCGCTAATGTTGAGGGATTTGAACTGTTCAAAATTGAACGGAAAATTGTTCAAATCAAAAAGATATTTTATATACAAGTTTTTCATCAAAAGCTTTTTCCTACAAAGTTTGTTTGAAGCAAATTCGCCTCACAGTTCGGAATTACCTTGAATTATTACCCTGTAGGTGCAAATGTTAAGTTTTTTTGAACTGTTCAAAATTGAACTAAAAATAGTTCAAATCAAAAAGTGAAATATGTGAATGAGGTGTCCTCGCCAAGCTCTTTCGAACAAAAAAAAGTTTGTTCAAATCGGACTATTCATTCAAAAGTTATTAGGGGGGGGGGGGGTACAGACAGACCGACAGACATTTTTTCCCATCTCAATACACTACTTTCCAATTTTTAATTTTTCAATATTTATTTAATTACTTTATTTATTTTTGACTTTTTTATTTTCGCGATATTTTTAAGATGCATTAAGCCTTCTTTCATGCTTTTTTCTTCTTTTTCTGACCTTTACTGGGAAAGTAGGCTAAAAAAGTGGAGTATGTAAATTATTTGATACAATACCTTTTTATTGGTAAAATGATTTGCATTATGTTCAAATGATTTGAATCCTGTTTATATTAATCATTTTTTAAATGAAAGATATTAGTTTTCTTCCATTTAAAAAGTTTCTGCTTGTGTCAAAATATGTTGCTCCAGTTAAATTATAGTTTGTTCTTTTTAAGTTGCATTATTTTCAGGAGGATTTGTTACTGGTATCTATAATTGTATTGTTAAAATTTTTTTTGTAAAATATTTGATCTATACTCTGTTTTATAGTAAAACATATTGTTAAATTTGAGTTACCAGTAATTGAGTTTGATTTAATGATTTATTTAATTCCACAGGTGATATGTTGATGATGGATGAGGATGGGTATTTATTTTTTGTGGACCGAACAGGAGATACTTTTAGATGGCGTGGTGAGAATGTCTCCACTATGGAAGTGGAAGGAGTTATTAGCAACATTTTGGGACTGACTGATTCCGTCGTCTATGGTGTAATGGTTCCAGGTAATTGTAAATGTTTTATACTTACATATGTATTTGACATTACATTGCAACTCTCAGAAGGTTAGTCCCGAACAAATTTCAATCACCTTCCTGTACTAATTTTTGGAAAAGGAATTTCTTGGCTGCATGCAGTTGGCAAGTTTGTTTCTCCTAGAACTAGAGAGAGATTCTACAGCAGTCTTTGAAGCTATTGAAAATTGATTGGGAGGGGCGCTTGTGAATGTTTATTTATTTTATTCTTTAAAAACGTTATCAGTATCTCACAGCAAATATATCCATATGTTTAAATGATTTTTCTTTTTTCTTAAGGAATTTTTTTGAATATCTTTATTAAAATACAGTCAAACTCGGTTAATACAAAATGCCAAAAATTCCCAAATTTATTTTTATTAACCGTTATTCGTAACAACAGTGAATAAGTGAAATGAGGAAAATAAAAAAATTCATATATAAATTTATAACAGAATTGCTTTGCAACTCATTTACACTGTCTACCTTTTCACAAATTGTTAGTGCTGTTCCTTTTACGCTCGCCATCTTTGGCTTTTTATGGGCTACCAAATAAAGCAACATTCAGTTTATAAGAATCCTCAGACTGCCATGCAGGGATAGATACTACAGAATTTTTTCTTGCAGGAACCAGAAAAAGCTAAGCTTATTTACAGTATGAAATAACATGCTTTATCGATCTTCTAGAAGAGGCTAAGTAGAAGGGTCAAAAAAAGTGGGACAGTAATTTTTATTGTGTAAAATGTTTTTAGCAATCACTGAATAACCAATTCGAAGAAAGGTGATAATAGGTGGGGGGGGGGGGGGGGAGGCCAGGTGGTAATCCTTCTATCCTTGGTGGTAATACCCAAATGAAAAGGTACAGTTTTATCTTCAAGCAGACTGACCTGTCCGAAGGAAAACAAGTGTATAATTACCTTTAGCTCTTTCAGAATAGCAGAGGCCTTGGCAACCCACAATAGTTCAATGCAACAGAGAATATTTTCCACCCCCTAGAGAGCTAACAAGTATGAACTTGGGGTGTGTGTTAAAGATTATGAAGAAGCAGGTGATATGAAAGACAATATGGGGATAATGTCTGCATTGACAGCAGTTTCACTCAAAATTTTCAGTGCCACCTGCAAAAGGTAGAATAGCTGTCACTACTTGATGGCTAAAAGGAAAGGGTTGTAAGTTACTCACAGGATTTTGGAATTTATGGAGATCTTTCTAAAGTGACTCAAAATTGCTGAAAAAGAAAATTGAAGCACTCAATTGGGATTTTTTTCCAGGAGGAGGTCAGAAGTTTTGTTCGTCTTAACAGAAACTTTCATTTTAATCTACGTAATATCCGTGATATTTTTAATGCAATTAAATAGTAAACCAAACTTAATTAACAAAGTGTTCATTTTAGCTGTGGTTTCGCATTAACCATGGTCGTATTAACAGTAACAGAGTTCAACTGTATTTCTTTACCTAATGGTGTGAGAGGGACAAATTTGGTAACCCCAAAAGATTAATTTAAAATAAATTCTTAAAAGTTTTATGAAATGAAAATGTGATCTATTGTATTATTTATGGGTATTACTTTTTCTTATGTGTACAAAATCATACTTGTTGACAATGTACCTTTTTTATTTTTAGCATATATTTCAACCTTTTGAAAGTATTTTTTTACAGTGTAATTTTCAAAAATTAAATCTGTTCAGATTTACCTGAACTTAGGATCAGTGGGTTTCTACTGTGTTTTCTAAAAAGCAAAGAACTTTCTTGTTGTGTCTTGAATAATTTTAGTACTGATGAAGGAGCTCCATTGTGGTCTTGAAATAGCAACTTGTAACATTTTCTTGACAATTTATACTTTATTTACTTTGTTTTGTTTTTTTCATCTTAATCACATTATGGAAGTGTTTTTTTTTTATTTATAATCATTTGTGTCCCTTGCAGAATTTTGTGTAAACCTTCTTGTTTTTAAAAATTTGTCTTTATCTAGCTATTAAATTTATCACACCATTTTAAAGCTTCTGCAATAACATTTGTTGACCTCCTTGTCTCATGATATAATAATGTATGATTACCTATAAAGAGTTTCTATTTCAAAATTTACAAAAAGCTTTTTTCAGGGTTCATGAAAGCAACTCTCATTACTCTTGTCTGGTTTATTTATGATTGTCCTATTTGTAAAATAAAAATGTTGTTTTAGGTTGTGAAGGTCGTGCTGGAATGGCTGCTATATGTGATCCTGAAAATGTTGTAGATTTGAAGTATTTGTTGGACGAAATGACCAAAGTTTTACCTTCCTATGCCATCCCTCAATTCATAAGAATACGTGATAAATTAGAGTCCACAGGTAAGGTTTTTTTGTAGCATCATGTTTGTTGTCTGTGGAGGGTTAGGCTTCACGATACTGTGGGAGTCATATAATATTAAAAAAGGATTGATACTGTGGGAGTCATACAATATTGAAAAAGGCTAGCATCAGGTCTTTTAAAAGCTATTAAATATTAAAGCTATTGCTTACAGTGTACTGTTTTTTCATTACTCAGTTTTAAAAAAAATGAAGACAAAAGTGCAACAAATTAGATTTCTTTGATTGTGTATTTCCTACTAGAAAGTTGACTTGAAACAATTAAGCAATCAATGTTTTCTGCTAAAACTCTTGTCTTTAAATATTTTCTAAATTTTATGCTGAGAATCAAAATAATCTGATACTGAAAAAAAGGGGGGTGAGTGGGAGGGGGGATGTATTATAAGTAAATAATAATTGGGGAGGAGCTCATAAGTACTAAAAAAATTTTTATGTTGATCAAAAGTTCATTAGATATAATTAAGTTTAAATAGTAAACACACACACACAGGTACTGTTTTATTAACTTCATTTGCATTGTAAACAACAATGTTCAAAAAGCATACAATTTGCTAACATTGGAATGCAAACATGTTTTTTTGGTTACAAAGAGTCCAGCACCAAAAATTTGAGTGTCTCAGAAAACTTTGAGAAGCACTTTGCCTGCAGAAGGAGTTGTTTTGAACTTCTTTCGCCCATAGCCGTTAAATGCCCCTTCCCCTGTGCAAAGCCCTGAATATTCCCTGTAGGGCTTATTGAAGGGCCATTTCATGTAAAATGATAATTTTGTCTCGTACGTGACGCCTCATACATTTCCTTTAAAAATGACAGTTTAAAAGGGCAATGAACAAAATTTTTTGCTTAACAAATTGCAAACATATGTGATTCCTTAAGCAAAAGATTTTGTCATTTCTTTTTGAAATTATTGCTTTTTAATGAAATATATGAACCGTCTCTTGCAGGACAAAGTGACTACTTTTTCGTGGAATGGCCGAATACATAAAATTTTTTCAATGGTTTAAAATATTGTTTATCAACAAATGAGATATGTTTCCTTTACTTTAGAACCTTTGCTTTCACTATCTACATTTTTTTTTCCATTACTATACTATCAGAGCAAAAATATTAACTAATTCACACAGCAAGTTAAGAGAAGTTGACTTTGGATGTTCCACACGTGACGCATGCAAATAAATTGAAATTTAAATAACGAAATTCTTCAATCAAACTATAACTGTGTCAGGAGTATCTTTGTATCAAATGCAAAAATTAAAAAATGTGCTTACCCTCGATTAATACATTAAGAGATATAACAAAATGTTAGTGAAATTTAAGCCTCTGATTGTCCCGCAAGTGGTGGTGGAATGGCCCTGAAGCTTATCAAGTGATTTGACAAATATCTCAATGTCCGTGGTAGTATGTGAGAAAATAAATTTATCTTATCTTACTCAAATTTTCCTATTGAAGCAAGTTTTATTCATTCTATTAATGTAATTGAAAGATTTTGTATCAAGGATAGGCAATATATAAAAAAGGAAAAGAAAGTTATATATGAGATAGTGCCATGCAAAGGGAAGTAAGTGGACATTTTCAAGTCTTGAGTAAAACAAGTTTAAAGTTGCCTTCCTAGGTAGTCTTTTATTGAAAAGTTTTTCTAAATCATGCTGTATTGCTGCACCTACCATGTCTATTAATGCTATCTCTTGCCCCAAGACAGAGGAGAGGTTCACCTACCATTTGTATTGGTCATCTTCAAATTTTTAATTTTGCCACTTACATCCCTTTGCTTCTCACTGACTCATGTGTATGTTTGAACATTTTTTTCCCAATGAACCTACAATCATCCTTTGTATATGCATCCATATTTAGACATATTTTAATGCAATATTTTTTATTTTTAGGTACATTTAAATTAAAGAAAGTTGATCTTCAGAAGGAAAGCTTTGATCCGTCTGTAGTCGCTGACCCATTGTATTACTTGGATAAAAAGTTAGGTGCTTATGTTCCATTAAATGTAGAGTCATATTCAAAGATTTGCAAAGGACAGATTCGACTTTGAGTTCAAATGACTTTTTCAGAACAATGTAAAAATATTTTGTGATCAACGCATGTTTGTATGTAGTTTGTTCATTAGCCAAGCTGTAAATCATCTGCCCAAATGTTTTGTTCCTTAAAATGTGGAGACTTCTATGGATTATTTATGAATTTTATTCAAAGGAAGTGAAAATCTATGATTTTTATTGTCAGATATTTATAGATATTTTTAGATGCTTTAGTGTATACATATTAGTGTTAATGGAAGCTTCAGAGAAAAATATTTTCAATGAATTATATTTAAAACTTGTGGATTCAGTATTTTTCGTACTTTAAAGAGAAAAAAATGGCAAATTTCCCTGAGCAAATAATCAATGTTTCAAATGTTTTTCAGTCCTTGAAGAATACTCAAAAAAAGTTTTTCTTGTATTTAAACATTGTGAAATATGTCTAGAGATTTTCCAGCTTCACAGCATTATTTTCCATGCCTTGTATCTTCCACTATTCATTCATTTTCAAATCATTGGTCACAGATGCTGAAAATTTTGCCTCATTCCTTCCATACTGCATTAGTTTTAGGAAAAAATGAATTGCACTTTTAACAATTTTTGTAAGTGTTGAGCGGCAAAACAATTTACATACTCCTATTTTAAACATTACAAATTTCACATTTTTGAAGTATTTGAAATTTATTTTTGTCATAAGAAAACATACTTTTTAAAAGTTTTTTTTTTCTTTTGAATCTCTTATAATATTCATGGTTCAGAAGTTTTTGTGTATGTGATATTTATTTAATTTTCTTTTTACTTTCCTTTCTAGTTTTTCTTTCTTTCCATTTCTTTCCCATTTTTTAAAATTATTGCATTTAGGAAAAAAAATCTTCAGTTTTATGTGCCATGATCTTTTTGCGAAATTTTCGGATTGAAAAATTAGGAGATTTTGTCTTTTTAAAACCATTTATGATAATAATGTATGATTTTTTTTTCTATTGCTTTTCAAATATTTTCTTGGTGCATATAGATCATCTTAGTTTAAGAAAAAAAATTATGTTGTTCCTCTTTAAATGTTTGTGTTCTAATGTATTTAAAATGTTTGTTCAATTTTTACCAATAAAAGTAGGAATTTTTTATCCTGTGTTTTTTTTTTTTTTGAAAAGCAAAAAACTGAAATCACATTAACACACTTGAGTCTCTGTTTAACATATTGTTGCTGTACTATGAGATAATAGGGAAGTTTTCGATTTTTCAATTTTATTTTTATATGATAGAGTAACATGTATGAACATCATAGGTGAAAAAATTTTTTGTGATACGATAAGTAGTTTTTTTAATTAAATTTTAAAGTTCAAGCCCTTGTGATGTCAAATGGCATAGGAAGTGACGTCATGCGCTCTTCCGATAGGACAGAAACGCTAGCGAACCGGTTCTCATGTCATGGGAGAAACCGAAGAACGTCCATTCGACTTCGAAGATGAAACGTAAAAGGCTTATCTCCTCGCATTAAACTCCTTGCGTTTCTGGAACATTAAACCTCTCATCCTCTCGGAAATATTCAAATATCATCATTGATATTATTTGAGGAAGATTATTTGGATTGTGCTTTAACGAATCCGGCCTCCGTAGTGTGTTCAAAAGGATTATTGAATTTCTAAAAAATAAAAATATCAGAGCGCTCAAAATGTCCCTAGCGAAAACAAGGGATCCTCGGCGGAAGGCTGCTCATTCGCGCTCTGTGACGTAGGCTCGTGACATTTCAGAAGAGCGCACTTTTGCGCATGGATTTTTAAAAATTCATTAAAAATCAATCACAATGTTTTGAAATTCGGCGATGGTGAATTTTTTAGTTTTGAGGGTCAATTAACAATATCCAATAGCCAAAATTACAGGGCTCGGAGTTGTCCTAAAATTCCTAATATTCCTAAAATTTTTATAAATGTCCTAAAATGTCCTAAAATTTACATTTTTGTCCTAATTTTCCTAAAATGTTATCAATTCTTTATCATTTTGATATTTCCAGCTGTCAAGCTGTGAATTTTTGCTTTTTGTTAAGCATCCGAACTTTCCCCGTCTTTTCGATCATCGAGCATTCCACGCGCGAATTCGTTCTCTCCTTTCTCTGATCGGGGATAATGGGTAAAACCGATGACGTCATCAGGAATCCGCCTCCGCTTTGTATGACGTAGGGAAAAGGAAAGAGATAAACCAATCAAGTGCTGAGAGAAACTCCACGCGTTCGCAAACAGCTACCGATTGACTGCGGTTAACTGGTGACTAGCCGCTGACGTCATGTGATTAACCAACCGTGGTCGACCGGCAATATGCGAACGCATCATAGAACTTTTTTCTTGCGCTGTGAAGTAAAGTGAAGTGAGTTGATTTGTTTATTCCTCACGTTTGTTTGGCTGTCTTTTTTTTTGTTTTGCTCACGTGTTGGTGCGATCATTTTGAAAGCGGAATGTTCTTTTTTGAATGATATTTACATAAAAAGAACAAAATGCCTCGTTTGACGAAATTTTCAACAGCTTGGTTGGAAAAAAAGGATAAAAATGGGGATCCCATTAAAAATTGGTGTATCGCTACGAATAACGAGTATGAAGCCAAGTGCGTTCCGTGCAATTATGTAATGAAGGTTGGAAATCAGGGATTTTCTCAAATATTGTCCCACGGGAACAGTGAAAGACACAAAAGAGCGATTCGTGGACTTAAAAATCAATCAGTGTTATCATCATCCTCAACTGCTGGGAATACTTCAGTTCTTCAAGCAAGTAAAGAAGTTTTGCTATTTTCTTTGGCAGATAAAGTTCTTAAAGCAGAAATCTACTTGGTTTTAGCTGCAGTGAAGAATAACTATTCGTTTGCATCACTGACTGATTTGTGTCAGTTATATGGTGATATTTTTGGTGATTCCGATGTGGCTAAAGGCATAAAACTATCCGAAAAAAAAGTGAGGTATGTCATAAATTTCGGACTTGCACCTTACCTGAAAGGTGAACTTCTTAAAGATGTAGGAGGATCATATTTTGCTATACATTTTGATGAAAGTACAACAAAACAAGCCAAAAAGCAACTTGATATTTGTCTTTCATATTGGTCTGAAACGCAAGAGAAAGTAGTGTACTCATACTTTGATTCCTACTTTTTGGGGCATGCTGATGCACAAATTCTTCTTAGTAAATTGTTAACTTTCCTTGATGATAATAACTTAGAAATAGCAAAACTTATACAGTTGTCCATGAATGGCCCCAACGTGAACTTATCATTGAGGAAAAAGTTGGATGGATTTTTAAGTGAAAAGTCACTGCCTCCTTTGTTAAACATAGGAACGTGTTACCTCCATGTACTTCATAATTCTTTACGCAAAGGATTAGCGAAGTTAGTAGAGGTTTTCGATATAGATAGATTTGCTATTGATGTTCATCAATGGTTTAAACTATCACCTGCTAAAAAAGAAGATTATCATTACTTACAAGAACAAATGTTAGATGATGTCTTAGCCAACCATGCTTTCATCCGACACGTAGAAACCAGATGGTTGACACTTGGACCTGTTTGCGACAGGTTAATTGAACAATATGAAGTATTAAAAAAGTACTTCTTAAAGGAATGTGTTGGACAAGATATTATTAAGTCGGATAGATATTCACGAATTGCCATGTACCTAAAAAAACCCACCACAATAGTTTATTTGCATTTCATTTCATTTCTTTCATCAATCTACCAACCATACACATTGCTTTTACAGAAAGAAGAACCTATTGTACATGTCATGTATTCAAAATTAAATGAGTTTGTCAGGAGTGTTTTATTGAAGTTTATGAAAACAGCAGTTGTTGGCGATAAAAAAGGTACCCAGATTTGTGCCTTATCTCCAGACAATGCAGAAACCTGGTTAGATGCAAAAAAAATTATTATCGGTCAAAAGACTACAGATGCGATGAAAATGAATGCAGTGGATAGGTCTTTTTTTTTATGTGTTAGGAGTGTGTACACAGCTATTTCTAATCACTTATTAAAAAATCTTCCCATTTCAAATTCCTTTTTAAAAGATGTAGAATGTTTGTGCCCTTCAAGCAGAAAAAAGTCAAACTCCAAATTGTCCGTGTGCCGCCTTGTAAATTATTTACCGCAGATATCAGATGTTGGTAACCTGAGTGACCAAGTAGGAGAAGAATGGCTCATTTACATGTGTGATGAGGACATAACAAGTGTAGCTGACAAGTACAATGACAGTTTTGATGTATGCCAATACTGGGGTGAAATTTCCAAAATGAAAGATGGTACTGGAGTTCTAAAATATGCAAATCTCTCAAGAGTTGCTAAAGCTTGCCTCACATTAACTCCTGCAAATGCTCAGCCTGAAAGAGGCTTTTCAGTGAATAATAATATTGTTACTAAAGAAAGATCGTCGCTTTCAGAGTTGAGCATCAATTCTCTTAGAATGTGTAAAGATGTAATCCGGCAACACAAGAGCATCTCGGATATTAAAATTACAAAAGGAATGATGACATCAGTGCGAAGATCTCATTCAGAATATTCGGCTTATTTGGAGCAGGAAAAAGCAAAAGCAAAAAAACACAAAGCAGATGCCGAAGCAAACGAAACTGCAAAAAAGTTAAAACTTTCAAATTCAGTTGAGTTACAAAAATTACAAAGTGAAGAAAAAAAAATATTAAGTGATCAGAGTGCTGCCCAAAAATTGCTCAATGAAGCAACAACAAAATTAACAAAAGCTATAAATGATAGCGATATGTCTGACATTAAGGTTGCTCAGATGATGCTATCTACTGCGAACTCTTCAATGCAGATAGTCAATGAAAAGCTTGCTGACTGTCGCAATAAGCAGAAAGTATTGAAGATATGAGATATATTATTTGATTTGTATTAAGTAGTGTTTGGTTAGATAAAGAAGAGAAGTTTTATTGTTTTTCGAAATAATTTTTATGATTTGTTTTTTGGGTATTTTTCCGTTAGCCAGGCGCAAGCGAAAATCCCCGAAATCGAATACATCTAACACGAGTTGTAGGTAAATTGGCGGATTTCTACATCAATTTGGCAAATAATTACTTAGTGTTGGGTGTAATCGTTTGGCGATTTTCGCTTTCGCCCGGCTAACGGAAAAGTAGTTTTTTTGTGAAAGAGATATGTTCAGATTTGGATGCAGTGTGAGTAAACATTATTAATTAGTTTTGTGTAACTAATGACAGGTATTTGAATAAAAAATGTATATCATATTTCTCATGTCTAATTTTAAAAAATCCATCTTCATTCAATATAACTTTATCTAATTCATTTAAATTTTATGTGAAAATGTAAAATATTAAGTTGGTTTTAAACTCCTGTATTTCTTTAAGTCGTAAAGAAATATATTTTCAAAAGGTATACTTGCCTAAATGTACAGGAGAGGACAAAATTGCGAAAATCCCATATTTGCATCTTATCAACTTTTACAAAACATATAAAAAAATAGGAACCTGATACTGCAGGAGTCAAAAACAGTAAATACTATTTTTATTTTGACTAATAGTTGGTACGTAGGGCTATGAAGCCCATATCACATGTCCTAAAAAATGTCCTAAAATTTTAAAAAAGTGATGTCCTAAAATTTTTAAATTTCCACTCCTACCCCTGCCAAAATATGAACATTTAATAGGTTGCAACTTCCCTATTTGTACAGGGGTGCCCCCCTAAGTGTAAGGGCGCACCCCCCTAAATAACGCAAAGACCAGCCCCATAAGTATGAGTCCTCCCTCCCCCCCAAAAGTGAAAAATGCCCCCTCAAAACAACCCCTCTAAAAATTTCGATGCTGCAGTATGTGCCATAACTCCACCTACATGGGCACCCCCGATTTGTAGCATGTGAGCTTAACTGAAAGAACAGCAAGTAGATGCGTCATTTATAAGTGTCAAGTGGTCAATTACCCCAACCCCCTCCCTCACTTTGAAAAATTAACATTTTTTTATGCAAGCGGGCATGGTCTTCGTAGTTTGTTGCCAAAATTTATATTGTGCATACACCTTAACTCCCCCCCCCCCTCCCTGGAAAAATTGAAAATGATGGGCCTGATTAACGAGCAAGGTCATGAGAAGGGAGAGGGCAATTGTCCCAGGTGCTAAGATATGAGAGGACATACAGTGGTGGCCAAAATTGTGGACACTAGGAATTTTTTGTTTTTAATTTTGCATGCATAAAAAAAATTTAAGTTTTACAAAATGCAAATTCGTATGTACCATTTTAAAGAAAATTTAATACTGCACTCAATGTAAAAAATAAATTTAAACATTTGCAATGCAAAAAAACTTGCACATACTTTATAAACTACTCCATAACTGTTTATTAATGTCCTAGCCAATCACAACTGTTTGCGGAACCAATCAAAGGTTAGTAATAGAGAAGTTGCAAACCTATTAAATGTTCATATTTTGGCTATTGGATATTGTTAATTGACCCTCAAAACTAAAAAATTCACCATCGCCGAATTTTAAAACACCGTGGTTGATTTTTAATGAATTTTTAAAAATCCATGCGCAAAAGTGCGCGCTTCTGAAACGTCACGAGCCTACGTCACAGGGCGCGAATGGGCAGCCTTCCGCCGAAGATCCCTTGTTTTCGCTAGGGACATTTTGAGCGCGCTGATATTTTTATTTTTTAGAAATTCAATAATCCTTTTGAACACACTATGGAGGCCGGATTCGTTAAAGCACAATCTAAATAATCTTCCTCAAGTAACACCAATGAGATATTTGAATATTTTCGAGAGGATGATAGGTTTAATGTTCCAGAAACGCGAGGAGAAAGCGTTTTACGTTTCGTCTTCGAAGTCGAATGCGTGACCTTCGCTTCTCCCCCTAGCGGAAGAGGGGATGACGTCACTTCCTATGCCATTTGACGTCACAAGAACTTGAACTTTAAAAATTTATTTAAAAAAAACTACGTATCGTATCGCAAAATTTTTTTCACCTATGATGTTCATACATGTTACTCTATCATATAAAAATAAAATTGAAAAATCAAAAACTTCCCTATTACCAACAAAGTCTGGCATGTTTTCAAAGTTTGCCTTTTGTGAAGTGTAACATTTCCTATAAGCATGCAAAGTTTAAAACTCATCGTAATTGTCCACAATTTTGGCCACCATTGTAGTAAAATAAGGTGTTGTATTTTTTCTTTTAAAATATTCTTTTTTTTATGTAGTTTTTAAAATGTTAGCTTGTAATACACTTGTAGATTAATTATAGATTTGTTTCTTGTTTTTTTAGTATATGATACCTATAGATTTCAAATTGAGTGTTTAATTATGTAATACAATGAAATACAAAGTAAAAAATAACGTCCAAAAAAGCACAAATTGCAGATTACTGCAGACGCCTGTTTCAGCGTTACAAGGAACGCATTTTTCAATGCAAAAACTAATGAGCTTATGGATGAAAAGCCAAAAGCAGATAAGCAAAAAGCTTGAAAGATAAAAATAGTGGATTAACCAAACACCAATGAGAAAATTAAACCAATAAAGAACCAATAGGAATGCGAACAGAAGGCTGGAGCTCTCTCATAAGCACAGTCGAACCCAAAGAAAGAATTCAATTGGACAGCTTTAGCTTAATCTTTCTCCAATTGAATTGGCATTCAACATGCTAACAACCCTTTAAGGAACATAAACTCTAAATTAGAATATTGATTTTTACAGTGTTCTCAAAAATAAAAACTTATTTTAGACAGTAATTATTTTTGTTGAGAATATTAAGATTCAAAATGAACTTAGAACAATATGACCCATAATGTTTATTAAAGAATTAACAACTCTCAGGTACATGAAAAACACAATACCATGCATTGCCTTCAATCCTCTAGTTGAACCGAACCATTGCTTTGGTCACTTGTCTGGTCAGTGCTAATTCTATATTAGCTACCAGTTTTTTGGCACTCTTGGCTTCCTTAAGAGGTTTTCCACCTGCAGCTCAATCACTTCCTAAGCCGGGCTGATGAGTGCTAATAAGCATGAAACTGCAGTCCTCAGCTGGAATGACTTGAGTTGGTGGTGTTTTTCATGTATTTCTTTCTGCCTTAGCCCTGGCTATAGGGCGGTAACTTACTGATAATGCTTTTAGGGTCTGATTACTGAATAGCCCAAAGGCCTTGGCTTAAAGTTCCCGCTTTTTAGGTCTCCCTACATGCTAAATTTGTTTTATTTCTTGTTTACTATGTATTGAAAAGAAAGAGAAGATTAACACTTTGCCCTTTATTTATTTTTATACTCTTTTGCTTACTTAAGATAGGGATGTTTTGTGCCTCAAGAAATATTTTGAGTAGGGTCTGGAACACCGCAGCATCCTTGAAGTCGGTATTCCTTATTTGAAGTGAATGTTTTTGTTTATAAGGTTTGACTATGGGGGGGGGGGGGTACTGAGAGTCCCAAAAAATTGTTTGCTCTAGGGTTTCTCAATACCTTAGGCAGGCCCTGAATATTCATTCTACTTAGTTGCGTTTGGTCTTGATTGCCATTATTTGTATACAGTCAAACCTGTCAATAATGATACTCTGGGGACTGAAAAAAAATATTGTTATAGACAGATTATCGTTGTAGACAGTTTGAATAAAAAAGTTTCAAATTGACAAAATATATTTTTACAGCTTTAGATTTAAAATGAAAGTTTTGTGAAGTAAAAGGAATAAAACTGTGTATCAAAAATGTTATGAACATCAGTTTATTTTGTAAAAAATTGTTTTTTTTTTTTTTTTCAATATGTGTTGATTATTTTTTTATACTTTTTTCATGCAAATCACGTCAAAAATAAATTTTGCTTATAACATGGTCTTTCCAAATCACCTGGAATCAATCCTCTACAAATGAATGGTTCGACGCTGAGGGAGAAAGAAAACACCCAAATCTTCCTAGTTGCTGGAGCTATTTCCGAAAGAAATAAACAGCTGCACACATTTATCTCACATTCTAGACATTATGGAGTCATTTTTTTGAGACAGAAGGAAAAAAATCAGGTTCTTCAATGAGCTTACTAGAGAGAAAAACTATCGTTGTAGACAGGTTTTGTTAGAAAATAATTATTGTTGTACGCAGGCTTAAAATGCATTGAGTAAATGGGAAATTCGCGGGGACCAAAACAAAAATGTCATTGTAGGCAGGTTCATTGTTATGGACAGTATCGTTATACACAGGTTTTACTGTATTAACAACCATATTGGGATTTTTTGTGTGTATCAAAAAAATTTCTAACAGCTGGGTGCCCCCTCAAAGTTATTCTATGCTTTCCTAAGAAGGCAAACCCCAAAGCTTAAAAATTACTGATCTAAGAACTTAAAGGATGCCATTTGACAGTGCTGGCAATGCTTAGGTTCATGCCAAAAAGCAACAGGACATACATGCTGGTAGTGTATGTCCACCTCAAAAGTCTAATTTTATTGGGTTGTTCAGAAAGAAATTTAGTTTGTTTTTCCTGACAGGATTTAATTGTATTTTTTCACACCAAACTTCACATTGATGCCGTATAATAGTTATACAGGGTGTCCGAAAAATCCTTGACACATTTAAAAAATTTATAGAAAACCAACAAATTGTCGTATGAATTTGCGGTTTGCACCATAATACTTCACAGGTTCAACAGTTTTCATAACATCGAAAGAAAAAAGGCATTTCGCAGCCAAGGTGCCAGTATATGCTATGCTTGTAATTTTTCGTTTAGTAATTTTCATTCCTTTTTGCGTTTTCCCTGTTTTAAATCATTTTTGTTGACATGGGAGAATGCAAAAAAGGAATGAAAATTACTAAACGAAGAATTACAAGCATAGCATATACTGACACATTGGCTGCGAAATGCCTTTTTTTCTTCCTCCTCCCCCCCCCCCCATGTCATAAAAACTCTTGAACCTGTGAAGTATTATGGTGCAAACAGCAAATTCATACAACAATTTGTTGGTTTTCTATGAATTTTTTAAATGTGCCAAGGACTTTTCGGACACCCTGTATATTTTGAAACCTTATATAGCAAGGCTTACTTGTAAAAAAAAAAAAAGTCCATTTGTATGGACGCAGTACTTTTTGGTCAGTGACTTTTCAAATATGAAGTGAAAGCGGAATTTTCATTGTATTTTACTTTTTGCTATCGAAGGGTTAAACCTCTGTTCAAGAAATAATTAGCCGATGTATATGGAAAAAATATATCGACTGTACGTCAGTACCAAAGCTGGTTCGCTAAATTTTGATTCTTAAATTTTGATGTTGCAATCACACCTTGTTCTAAATGGTCAGTTAAAGCCTATAAAGACATAATAAAGAAAATGATTGTTGCAAAACGGTGAATTAACACCAGAGATTGTTAAAAGATAAAATGTTTCAAATTTAACTGTTTATGACAATTTGAAATACCTAGGTTTAAAGTACTGTAGGGAAAAAATGAAATTACTTTCCAAACAATCCAATAACTTGTATAGTGTGGCTCTGGTAAGATGTTTGGTTTTATGGTTTTGGATGCGCATATTTATGTTTGGGTTAAAAGAAAATTCTTAGATTGGCATAACGTCAATAATCCTTATCAACCATGCAAAGCCACAGTTTAGAAACAAGTAGCTGCTTTCCTTACCCCTTGTAACAAATAAAATTATTTAAGCTTCAACCGATCGGAAGTTAACTTATCAGAACTCTACTATTGTGGAGTGTTTTTTTTTTTTTTTTTTTTTTTTTTTAAGTCCCTCAAAACCCAAACTCTGCAGAAAAAAAAAAATCTAATGAGAGACAATTTTAGATGCTTTAAGTTAAATGAAAGTTAACATACATGAAAATATAAATTTATTTACATGGATTATATAAAAACATTCAATATATAAGTAATTCATAAAATTTACAAACATTTATACAGTCTTATGTACAATTGACATAGAGATCAAAACTTCGTAGATTCTTTTATTGCTATTAATCACATTTCTAAAAAAGTTTAGTCTTCCTTGCGAAAAGATACAGCTGTGGCCTTTGTCAAGTAAAAATGTTCGATGGCTTTGTTTTTAATGATAATCCATTTTTATGTATTTCCAAGCATAATTGGAAATCAAGACATTAATTTAAAATAAGGTGAACTTCTTTATATCACTAGCATATGTTTCATTGTTCGGTTTGAATTCAGGGAATAAAATTCATGAAGTTATGTTTCAATTGAAGCAAATTGCTTGGAAGTCGAAACTGGCAGATGCTTAATACTTGAATATTTGCAGGAAATGATTGATCTTCAATATTCTATCTTTTCTAGATGCTACATGACACTGTGTTTCATAATTAGAATTCTTTCCCTTGTCACAGCTCTAAAAGGTTTCCAAGTTATACACTCACTGGCCAATAAATTAGAAACCTTTGAGATTTGAATGCATGCACTGTGAAGGGTCTGGAGCGAGTAATATGATATGGAGCATGCTCTGCTGGCATGGAAGTGGTGCCCTGGTGTTCCTCGAGTGTAAACAAACAGCCATGAGCCACCTATAGATATACTGGCAGATCAAGTGCATCCTGCAATTTTGCATTTTTATCCTGATGGCGACGGATGCCTCATGGATGATAATACAACTATACATCGTGCCAGAAGTGTTGAAAATTGGTTCGATGAGCATCAGTCCGACTTCCAACACCTTCTCTGGCTACCGCATTGTCCAGATCTTAACTCCATAGAAAATGTGTCGGATAATGTGGAAAGACGTATGCGACATCACTCTACTCTTCCATTTAATTTACGAGATTTAAAAACCTGCATAGCTGATGCATGGCTTTCTCTGGATGTAAATGCACTCCAGAAGCTTGTAGACTTGATGCCCAAACGAATCAGAGCAGTTATCCATGCAAAAGTTGGTCCAATAAAATATTGATCTTGGGTTTCTAATTGATTGGCCAGTGAGTGTACTTCACTTCAAGATATTTTTAATATCTCATCCTTGCACCTCTTCAAATTCCTTTTTTTTTTTCATGTATCCTTCTACATTATCCCAGAGGGCCAAGTTTCATATGAAATTTTTCATTTAAAAACTGTTTTACATTAAAAAACACCTCATCACGGACTAGAAATATGTTTCAGAATGCTTTAAAAAAGTTTTGGTATAAAAATCATTGCTATTCCGCTCGAGTAACGTTAGGAACTTGTATTGGCAAAAATCATACCTTGTCTTAATCATTCAAATTCTCCATACCCAGTTGAATTCTTCAAACAGTCTTGCAGTTACGTTTTTTAAAAGTTTGAAGTCCAAAATTATGTTACATTAATGGCAATGTTCCGTAATGTCAACCACTGATGCTTTTTTCCATCCGAAGATAAAATAACCAACGCCTGCTCCAAATACAACTCCAAGACATAACCAGACGTTGTAAGTCATAAATATTAACATGAGAAAATAGCTTACTATTATTTGGACAACATGTAATGCAGTCTGTAATGCATGAGCCAAGCTTAGCATTCGATGCCTGCAACAAAGTTTAAAAAAAATTTTAAATATTGAACAAGAAATATTATAACATCAAAATGTAGTTTCAAAATGATATTTACAAATACAAAACATGATAAATTTCAAATACGTTTGACCAAACTATAATCATTGACAATGACCTCAAAAGTTCAGGAATGTCACAAATTTGAGCGATGGTATATCCTGCCCTACTAAAACGAGAAAAAGAACATCATGATCCCCCACCCCCCTTGACAAGACCGAATCGAACCAAAATTTATTTTTAGGCATTTTAATTGTAGTCAATCTCCAAAAGAGAACCCCCACTCTCCACGCCCTTCCTTAATAGGTTTAAAAATCGTAAAATTGCATTTTCAGAACTTCAGTTTCTTAAAACTTCCGGATAAGACCCACTCAACTGCCTTAACATTTCCATACATAGCCTAAAGCGATGTTTTTAGGATTTTAATTTCAAATAAGAGAAAATAATTATTTTTTGATTTATAAATGTTTAATTTTAAAAAGACTTTAATTTCCATTCGGGGACCTCCTCCTCCCCCTTCTTCCAACGTCGCCAAAAATAACTTTGAAATCTCATGCCCTTTCCATCACACTATCCATCCACATCACCAAAGATTGTTAAAAATTGTGTTATTAGAGCCATCAGTCAAAAAATTTCTGGGCAGAGCAGTCAAACTTTTGCTTGCAAATTTCCTCTTACTTCACCAAACACAGCCTAGAAGGGCATTTTTAGACATTCTATTTCAAAAGTTTTCCCAGGAAAAGCACTCTGCTAATCCCTGAACTAAAATTGTTTTTAAAACTTGAATATAAAAAACTTTCTAGGGACAGAACATAGAACAATTAATTCCCAAACCCTGACTTTTATCCTAACGTCATCAAAGATAGATACAGGGTGTCCTGAAAAAGACTTTTTAAAAATTTATAACAGGAAAACTGTATATGATGAAATAATAATGCAGGAAATTCATGTGGTGGGTCGTAAATCCCCCTCCCCCCCGAGTTCCACATTTTAGTTGAAAATTTTTCCAATAGATGGGCGCTGCAGATAGAAAGCCCGTAAATCACAAAAAAATATAGAAAATTACATCATAATTACGAAAATAAAGAAAAAATAATGTCTTCAAACAATCGTCGGCTGTAATCCCATGTCGCAATTGGAGGAAAAATCGGTGAATTTCAGTTTTTCTTTTTTGACTTACCGGCTTAATATGTGCAGCGCCATCTATTGAAACATTTTTGAACTAAAATTTGGAACTCTGAGGGAAAAAATTTAGGGCCCACCACATGAATTTTGTGCAAGAATTTGTTTTTTACCATTAACCGCTCTCCTGTTATACATTTTTGAAAACAGTCAGTCTTTTTCAGGACACCCTCCAGTCTGATATGTGTTTTTAGGCTTCCTATTTCGAAACATTTCCGAGTGAGAGCACTCGCCCCAGCCCGAACGCCTCAACCTATAGTCAAAAATTGTTTCTGAAACTTCAGTGTCAAAAAATTTGTAGCGATAACCCCCAAACCCTGCTTCTCCCTCCGTAATGAGACATGGAATAAAATGTGTTTTTTAAAACTTCAATTTTGAAAATTTTCTGAGGAAAAACCAGTGGTTTCAACTAATTTGGATTCCTATCCCTGAGTCCTACCCAATAATTTGCTCTTTTAGGTCACTAAGTTCCCATAATTCTGTTTTGTTAATGTTTTTAATTCTTTTTTGATAATCCTTTTGACATGCACAGAATCTCTTTTAAAATTTTTGAGAACAGCAGTAAAACATATAGGAGCAGTAAAATTCCTCTAAAGAATATTAAAAAAAAATATGGAGTAGTATAATTTTGATCTCATACACTTTTGATTGTAGCAATTATTATAGCGTTAATGTGCACAGTGCATGCATGGGAAATCTTTTTTAAAAATAAGATGTGATCAATTTTTTTGCACTTTTATCTTTTCCTATCTTCCCCGGAAATTAACGAGAAAGAATGGCATGTTGTTTTTTTTTTTCCATAAATTCTTATAGTCCAGTCAATGAGTGCTCAAAACAGGGGTGCAGTGGCGGATTGGTTCAGGAAATCGGCCCTGGCATAAAGGAATAATGCGGCCCCATAGCTTCTATAGATACTAATTTTTACAAAAATGATTCGAAAACGATACAACTTAAATATGAGGAAATTATTCAAAAAAATTTAATATTTTCTTTTAAACAAAATTTAACAGATGGGATTCGTTTCTATGTTTTAAGGGTGAACAATTGATACAAGATAAGCTAAACCTTTGTTTGTAAAAAAAAAGTGATTTCAATAACCTATTTAAGTTATTTTTAAGTGCCTGGTGCTGTATTGATTATTTCCGTAATGATATCTTCTAACATTACTTCAGTTAGAATAGGGAGGCGAGGGGTATGTGCGACCCCTTAATTTTTTCAAACACATGTATCAATACTGAGAGAAAAAGGAGTAGATTGATTTTCTTGCATATGGGAGTTATTAAACATTAGCATTAGAAACCTAATTGTAAGTTTAACATTGAGTTAGATATATGGGGTCCTGGGGTCTCTCCCCCAGAAATTTTTTCAAATTGTAGTCTTAAAAACACAATTTTAGATGATCTCTGGTGATATTAAGGAGAGCGGAGGTTTGTGGGTCCTCTTCCGGCAATTTTTTGGAAATGAAACTCCGAACTTGCATTTATATATTACAGTGAAACCTCCCTTAACGGACACTTCCGAATAACGGACACCTCTAATTAACGGACATTTTTGCAAGTCCCAGTCCCTCAATATAGGCCATTCCATGTAATTCACTCTGAATAACGGACACTCCGAATAACGGACAGTTATTTCACAAAAAATTTCCCTTGCGATCGTAGCACTTCCGTTTTTTTTTTCTTTTCACAGAATATCTTAGTAACTGCTTGCATTACAAAGCTTTTCATCCTCCACAACTGATATCCCCTCCCCCCGTCATTTCCTTATCACTGTTTCTTGGAATTAAAAGGAAATTGGAATTAAATGAGCAGAGGCAGCGATTGGGGCTTAAAAGTTGGGGGCAGAAAAAAAAAGAACTAAAAGGCATGGTACTTTTTGCGGGCAGCAAAAAATGAAAAAGAAAATAAAAGTCATAATTTTGTAACTGCTAGTTTTGAGAGTATTGAAGCAGATAAGTGAAAACTGATGTCAGTCTAACAATTAACGTACGTTTTTCTTCAGATTTTAATGAATTTTATACCCAATAACTATTCAAAAGTTACGATGAAAAAGAGGAAATTGAGCGCCTTTTCTAATTGGGGCTCTCAGGAGATACAATTGAGCAGACCGGCGCCGGTAGTAGTCGGCTTTATGGCGCCGTGGTTTCGTTGGGTTGATTAATTTTTAAGACATGAAAAAGAGTTGCCCATATTCAAGGTCATATTGCCAACTGTCAATCATGCATCATGCAATAGTGATACTCGAGATAAAATAAATAAATTAACCATAAAAAGTGTGTGTGTGTGTGTGGGGGGGGGGGGGGGGGTTGCTCCGCCGAATCGCCGCCGTTGGTAATGCAAAAAAGAGATGTCAAACTGTTTTAACTGTTTACTTTAATTGATTAAACGCTTTTTAAGACAAGTGTGTGCTGTCAGTAACCTTTATTAAGAAGAAACAGATTAATTACACGTGACGTAAAATGTAGTAAACCTTTCGCAATTGTTTCGATTGTGTTCTAAAAAGGGAACAACAGCCCATTTTGAAAAAGGTAAATTAAGTAGTTCCTCCTAATAGCGGACACCTCCCAATAACGGACAAAACTTCTAGTCCCTTGACTGTCCGCTATTGGGAGGTTTCACTGTATCTTCAATTATGTTAGGAAGATGGGGTCCGGGAAAATTCAAAATATTAGCTCTGAAAACGCAGTTTTAAAAGATTTTGGGTGATGATAGGGAAATGAGAGATTCGAGCAACATCCACCAAGAATTTTTTTGAAATTGAAATCTTAAAAAGGCAAATGTAAGCTTTTTCTGATAAAAACTAGGACATAGACAGTTATTCAGAAGTTAAGTTCCAAAAACGAAACTTTTACCGACCTTCGATGATTTTGGGAGGAGGAGTTATGGCGAGGCTCTCCTTGGAATTTTTTCGAAATTTAAGCTTTAAAAACGAGATTTCTGGCGTGCTTTACTGATGATGACGAAGGGGAAGGGAGGGGGGGGGGCGACTTTCTTTGAAATTTTTCGATGCTGTAGGTTCGGAAAAGGAGTTATGAACGATCTTTTATAGTGTTACTAAGATGAGAGGATCGAGGGCTTTCACCCGGTAAACAATCGAAACATCGGAAAGAGAAATTTGTATTGAGGGGTAATATTTAATACGGAAAGATGAGGTTAGTGGACAATGGAAGATACAAAGGTCTGGTGTACCTGTGAGTCCATGCCACCATGACATGGACTTTTACATGATACAGAATCTGAAAGTGAGAAACGAAGAAGATCGATAGGGAAAGGACTATGGCCAGTTACAAAAATTGCTTGGTGTGTGATGTTTAGATTTAATTTGAGGTTTTAATAAATTTTGGGAATAGGTCAAAGAAATCTTCTGTCCTGATGTTATGGGAAAAGTGGGGATTTGGGGGTTTTCCTCCTCCCTTTTTTTTTCTTTTGAGATTGAAGTTTAAAAAAGGTAATTTTAGACGATGTTCGATGATATTATGGGAAGCAGATGCTTAAAGGGGCCTTCAAAATTTTTTCGACACTGATTTCTGACGCTCTTTAATGATGGGGTGGGGACGTTTCTAGGTCAATTGCGGCGGAAATACTGTCCTCGAAGTTTTTCGAAGCTGAAATCCCAAATGCGCTGTTGTGTGTAGGCGATCTTTAATGACGTTAAACTAAGGAATGGGGTTCGGGAGTTTTCCCCAGGAATTCCTTAAAAAGCTAAGTTTCAAAAGCGCACTTTAGGCAAGATTTGGTGACTAAAAATGAAGATATAAGCTTTTGGATCCCTCTCTTCCCCCCTTTTGGCAACGTCCCAATCTTCTCTTATTTATTTAATTGATATAAAAAAAGGAAAACCCTGTAACAGGTTCCTCCTTCAAAACCATTTACATTTAGTTTTTCCATAGTAAAATTTTTAACTTACAGCCTAGTATTTTTATTTGCTTGAAATGCAAGCTATCTGCGGTCCAGGTAAAAAAACTTTTCTTGAACTGATCTGGTGCTTTGGTGACCTTAAATAATCTTAATGATCTTTGGTCTTTTTTTTTTTCACTTTCTTTCTTTTAAATATCATTCCTTCTTCACCTCTTGATAAATTTTTGTTTAAATTTTCGATTCATACATGATTTTTACATTCAAACACTTAGAACTACTGATGTGACTATTAATTTCAACATATTTTCAATCTCTCTCGCTATACTTTAATTTTTCTCCTAGTTAAACCATATTTCTGGGGCCTGTGTATTTTTCTATATGCATAACTCTGATTTTCAGGATGATATTTTTCATTTTAAAAAAATAGGAAAGGTAAATGGTAGAAAAGGTCGGTGTGTCGGCGGCCCCTGAGAACAGGGTTGCCAGATGGTCAAATCTAGATTTCCCCAATTCCCTTTCAACTTTTCCCCCAAAAGCGATGTTTTCTATCAAAATTCACCAAATTCAAAATTTTTTTTTACACTAATATTTTTATAAAATGAATCGACTCCCTCTAATATTTTTGTCTCTTGAAAAATTTTTTATCCCCAAATAGCCAAATTTTCTTATAAAATTCCCCAACTTTTTTTTCTTCCCATTTTCCTTTTTTTTGTCTTCTTTATCTTTATCTTTCTTTATCTTTACTTTAAAAAAAACTGAAAGTCTATCTGTCTGGATATCGTCAGGATCTCTGTGACGCGCACAGCGCCTAGACCGTTCGGCCAATTTTCATGAAATTTGGCAAAGAATTAGTTTGTAGCATGGAAGTGTGCACCTTTAAGCAATTTTTCAAAAATTCGATTTTGTTCTTTTTCTATTCCAATTTTAAGAACATTTTCCCGAGCAAAATTATCATAAGATGGACGAGTCCATCTTATTCATATATTATGATTATATTATGATACCAAGTTATCATAACGTGGAACCGTAACGTGGGCAAGCCAATTGGCGAGAAATTCATCATGCATTATTTGTAAATATACAGGGGAACCAATAGACCTTTTAATTTTCTACTTTGGGCAAAGCCGTGCGGGTGCCATAAGTCATAAATACAAGCGCCTGACCGAAAGATAAGAAATAACCAAATATTTTTTTCTACTCGCATTTACTACTGCTTCTGCATGTACATTTAAACTATGAATTTTGTATATATTTATCCAAGAACATTCTTCAGCACAATTATATTTACCTTTTTCACCTATCAACTAGTTGCTCACGCAGAACAATAATATGAATTCCATAAAGTTGAGCAAAGCTAAACCAACGCTGTTTGATACAACCAATGTAACTACTACTTCTTGAAGTGAATTTAAATACGAAAAAAAAATCTTTTTTCCCCGAGGTTTTTTTTTCCTCCAGGATTTCCCCAAGAAAAAATTTTTCCCCATAGAATTCCCCTCAAAACCCATTTCCCCAAAATTTCCCCAGAGAGCACCAGATTTCCAAAAAATGGGGAAATTTCCCCCAATCTGGCAACACTGCCTGAGAATCATATTTTTTGATATAATCATTTTTAACCTGAAGGGTTGGTTTGAACCCTTCGAGGGATATCGAGTGAGAGAAACTGAATATTTTATATTTCGCAAAAAAAAAAAAAAAAAAAAAAAAAAAAAAAAAAAAAATGTTAGAAACGCACATTTAGGAGGTTTTTACTTAAATAATCTTCATAATACAGAATTTTGGATGCTCCAAATTGTGTTTTAAGATTGCATTTTCTGTTAAAACTTTATTGAAAAAATCCTTTTTGTCACTTTTATTGCAATTGTTATGAACTACAATTCATAACAATTGTGAATTGCCATTCATAAGTAAAGTAAATGTGAATTGCAATTCATCGATGAAATTGAAAAATGGACAAAAGTATTTTAACTTTTAAATACTGCCCTTGTTTTGCTGTTTTTTATTGCATTACTAAAATTAAATTGGCGGCCCCATTTCTGAAAACTGGGCTGGTGTAGCACCCCCACGGCCCCCTTAGCGACGGCCTTCCCATAACGGCACCCTTCATCCGCGGGCTTGAGCCCATGCGTAAAGAGGGATTGAAGCTAAAGAATTTATGTAGCGGTATTTACATTTTACTCTTTGTAGACAGCGCAACTGATCGGCCCGAAACATGACCGGCCCAACGGGCAAATGCCCGGTTGTCCGCCGGGTGTATCCGCCACTGCAGGGGTGTAGCGTGCATGGAATATGCGATAATTTTTGACTTCAGAATATTGTTGGGGGTAGTTAGTAAGTAAACATACTAAAAGTCCCCGACCCTGGGGTGTGAGCTAAAGGTGGGAGGGAGGGGGGAAGAAAATTTTGGGCTTTTCGAGAAAATGTCGGAAACGGTGGAAAAAATGAGTTTAAAATAAAAATTCAAGCTAAATAAATTTACTATGAAACTGTTTCTACACATATGTGTCAAATTTCTAATAATTTTCCGGGTATACGTTATGAAAAATCGATGATTTTCGGAAAAATTCTCTCTTTTTGTCAAACATTTGCTCCTAGTACTTCCCAGGATCAGTATTCATGAAAATTGTCAATGACAAAGTTGTAGAGCTTTAAATTTCCTTCAATTTGATATGCTACTTTGTTATATTTTATTTAACCAATCAAAAGGTACAGAATTTCAAACACGCACATGTTTAAGGGTTGGGGGGGGGGGTCGTAAAATTATGACTTTGTGATAAGGGGGAGGGAAAGAGTAAGAAGTGTGACATCAAGTATTTTTTAATACGAATATGTTTATAAAAAATAGTTTATGAAAAGTACTTTGTGACAAATGGAGAGGGGGTCAAAATGTTGAGAAAAAGTGTAACATCATTTATGAACAGCCTCTTACCAAGAAATCGGACAAAGATTTGCAGAAGTACGTTTATGCAGTATGAATTATCTCCATACCCATTGCATTATTTAACAAAAGTGTAGAAAGCCAGCATTTCCAGGGTAAGAAATTTGTTATTAATAAGTAAACATACTGAAAGTCCCCCGACCCTAGGGGGGAGGGGTGTCAAATGTGGGACGGGGGAGACAAATTTTGTGGTTTTCGATTATATCTCGGAAACGGCAGAAAAAATGTCCCGAATAAAAGTGAAATTTAACTAAATTTATTTTGAAATTGTTTTTCTACATATACGTCACATTTCCAGTGGTTTTTTAGGTATGCTTTCTTAAAAACCAATACTTTTCGGGGGGGAAAAATCTCTTTATTTTTGTCTCAGATTGTCTGTGTCAAGCAGGCGCTCAAGGGATCTTGTGCAGCGATCATGTGGCAAGGACCCTGACAGTTTTCTGTGTCTTGAAAATCCACCAGCTGAACACTTGAACTGCAGATTCAAACCTGATACCAAAGAAATACGAAGCCTAAGCCTAATCACAGCGACACCCATCTGACAAGCAATCAAAAACTATGAAGTTCTAGCATGTACTCAGTTTCGTTACTCTTATTGAAATGAATATGTGACGCTAAGCAGGATAATGAAAATTTTAATAATAGAAATAAGGTAAATGTAGCTGACGGGTAGCACCTTTTGGTAATTATGGTTTTTATTACATTATTATTAATCATATTTTGAAAGTGTTTATATGGAATATGGACTGACAGTAATTAGAAAATGAAAATATCATCTTTAAGGTGACATTTTGGTTCTATTCTGAGGCGGAAGGGTCATGTCACCAGCAGTGGAAAAGTTGTTCTTAGAAATTGGTAATATATTGATGTCATCGTCGTCCCCTTCGTCCTGGATAAATATTTTGATTCCGTTGTTGCAACTGCCCTCGCAATGCAAGCTTACGACAGAGTAGTCTAACGATGATTTTCAACAAGTGACCTCCTGGTCACTTGTAGAAAAGCTATCGGTCAAAATCATCTTCCAGATTCCGTCAGGAGCAACATCCGATTCCGAGAGTTTCAGCACGAGTTCGCCATTCCTCCTTTCCCAACCCCCCAATCCGGTACTTCACCATTAAGTTCCTAGCTACAGGTAAACTTGGTGGTACGGCAGAGTTAGAGATCAGTCTTGATGTTTGCAGCTACTTTGATAAATGATCTGTAACGGAACTCATTGAGGGATTTTTCTGTGGCTAGAGCACCATACCATGAGAGACAGATCTGACCCCAGCAGCCTCAATGGATTCAGGGGAAGAAGAACTGTTGATATATACCTTAGATACATGTTGTATGATCTTAAATTTCTGGCAAAATGTTGTGATCAGTTGAGGATTTGGCTATCAAGAGGACAACCAGAAGGACTTCCTCTCAAATAATAGCTACCGAAGAATTTTGCCATCTGATGATAGCCGTCTTTGCAATATCAACGTCAACATCACTTAAAGCTCGGAGCGTATTTGTCTCGTTTTTCAGCAGCTTCATCAGTAGCGGATTTGTCAGCTGACTGTTATTATGAAAGTTGAACAGAAACCTTCTTGTTTGACCGTCGTTTCAATTTTCTAACAGACGTTGATGTCCATATGGTTTATACAGTCGTCTCTTTTTGCCTAACACTTTTGCAGACTATCCTCAGTAACAACTAATTCTAATTAAATTAAACCAATGTCGTTATCAATTTCCTTAAACAGTATGTATAGTGCTGACTTTCTGCAAGTTCTCAGTCCACCAATTCATACTGCATATACGTAATTTTGCAAATCTTTGTCCGATTCCTTGGTAAAGAGCTGTCCATAAATAATGTCACACTTTTTTCAACATTTTTAACCCTCTACCCCCCTCATCCCTTTGTCACAAAGTTCGTTTTACAGGATGCTTTTCATAAACATATTCATATTGAAAAATGCTTGATGTCTCACTTCTTACTCTTTCCCTCGCCCTGTCACAATTTCACGACCCCCTCCCCCCCACAACCCTTAAACATCATTTGTGGTGTAGCAAAATCCACAAATACTTCTTTATTGCCCATCAGGATTGTCGAATTCATTGAAGAAAGAGAAAGTGCGCGATCCTGTCGAGTCGGTTTAAAATTTGTGAATGGCAAGTGTTCCATTTTTTGCCATGAAAGTACGTGTTTGAAATTCTGTAACTTTTGATTGGTTGAATAAAATATAACAAAATAGCATATCAAATTGAAGGAAATTTAAAGCTCTACAACTTTGTCATTGACATTTTTCACAAATACTTATCCTGGAAGGCACTAGGAGCAAATGTTTGACAAAAAGAGAGAATTTTTTCATCGATTTTTCATAACAGATACCCAGAAAATTATCGGAAATTTGACAAATATGTGTAGAAACAATTTCATAGTAACTTTATTTAGCTTGATTTTTTTTTATTTTAAACGCATTTTTTCCGCCGTTTCCGACATTTTCTCAAAAAACCCAAAATTTTCTTCCCCCTCCCTCCCACCTTTAGCTCACCCCCTGGGGTTGGGGACTTTTAGTATGTTTACTTACTAACTATAGCCCTAACAATATTCTGAAGTCAAAAATTATCGCATATTCCATGCACGCTACAATGTGTTCATTGACTGGACCATTATGCCCCCTGTCTCCCCAACATTTTTCAAAATATGACGCTTCTGGGGTCAACGTTAGCGAACGGGGTGGCCCTAAAATTCGTCACCTCTTTCCCTAACGCCTCCATGGATAGCTTAAAACTCCTTTTTTAGAAATTTCCCTTTCCTTGCTGAAAGACAGCCTTAATTGACTTCAGTTTTGGAAATTATTTTGAGAGAGAACCCGAACGTTGACTCTTCCTCTTTCTCGTATCATTACGAAACAAAGTCTAAGTGCCTAATGTGTGTTTCTAATATGTCTAAATGTGTGTTTCTAATGCGAAACCTTTCCAGAGAACAGCTGCATGATCTCCAATGTTACAAAAAACAATTTAAAATTGCTTTTTAATGATTTGAGATTTGAAAATAAACATGAAAGAATGTTAAGGCAGCTCCCAAACCAATTACTTATTAATACTATTGCATGAATCAGTAATGAATACTATTCAGACTATTACATATTAGCAATACAGAGGGATTTATTGCAATCTTGATCTGAAAAGAAGAAATCTCCAGGCTATGTTTTTCCAAATAATGTTTTACCACACAAGCTCCAAACAAGACTACAAAAGTTATATTAATATGAAAATTAATTCGCCAAATAATTAAATTAATTCACTATAAACTAAAATAATCTCATGAATAATAAACAAACCCCTAAATACCATGAAAAGTTCCATCAAAATTATAATAATCATTCGTTTACAAAATAAAGCATTATAAGCTCCATTAAAATAAAATTAAAGCATTAGGAGCAAACATGGCGGCGATGTAAACGAAATTTTTCTATTTTCGCCAATTTAGAGAGTAAACAAATCGCCAAGCGCCATTAAAGCGATTTTTTCTGCGTTCAAGGAAAAGATAGATGAGAACTAATGGGTTGCTAGAAAGTTTGTCACTATGGGGCCACATTAAATAAATTAATAAACCAATGGTTTCTCATTTGCCATCTGCTTGGGATCAATTTGTTCTTGTCCTAACCAAGTACGTCGCCAAATGGCGCATTTCTTGTCGGGTCTGTCTTTTCCCTTAACGCAGCGTTGTACTTGTTACAGAAAAATATCGCCAAATAATGCACAAAATGGTCGGTCGTTGTTTCTTAAAAAAATAACTGTGATAGGCCGGTGAAATTTCTCTTATACATTATACAATTTGTTTTTCTAAAATATTCTACTGACCTCTCTACTTTATGAACTTGAGTCACTCTCCCGCTTTCTCCCGTAATCGCAACGGTAGAGAACTGGATGTTAGACACATATTGCTTGAATAAGTATTCTCGGAAGTATTTGAGGCCTTCATAAAGCATGCCCATGAGGAAAACGCCGATGACGGATGCCACCATGCCTGCAATAAACAGAAGTAGAGATCAAGAGCTTTGAGGAGGTTGGTTGTACAAGATGAGATCAGGTGAGTAGTGGTATATTTTCAACCCAATGTGGCTAGGAGCACTAATATAGTGTAGTACGAATTAAAAATAGTAAATATGGGTGGTTGAAAGAATTACAGTAGCACCTCTTTCATTTAAACGTACACAAATCCGAGATGATGGTCTTGAAGCAAATTCAAGACATAGCAGTCAAAAAATGTGCTTTAACATTGGTTCAAATGAAAATGAGTGACTTTTTAAAATCTTGACTATTTAACATACTATGCATAGCAGTACAAGTACTGTACTGTGTGTATTGTATGTTGATTGCTGCAGTGGTGATCAGAATTATAAGAACACAGAAAATTGCACAGTAAAAAATATTTCGGAAATAATTCAGTGAAATTTATACACAAAATGCCTTTTTATGCTGGAAATCATAGTGGAATGCAGAACATTTGAAATATAAAATTTTTTTTACCGTGATAAATGAAATGTCATGTTAAAACTGGACAAAATTATAAGGACAACTAGCGTTTTGCCATTACAGGATGTCTAAATTCAAACTTCATTCTATGAATCCGAAACTCCTATGAATTTCCTATGAAAGCAATTAAAAATGTTCCTTTTACCATTAGTTTCCGGTCATAAAATTGGCACATCATTCCGACCAAAAGCAGTCAAAGTTTTTGGGATTTTTCTTTTGTCCTTATAATTTCGGCCACCACTGTATAATATTTTCCACTACAATACTGTTAATACTATATGTGTACTATGAATTAACTAATCCATTTCAGCCTCGTTCTAGCTGTTGTGTACAGGACATGTGGAAAAAAAAACTGTTCTGCCATCTTTCCGAATCCCCCTCCCCCCCTACCGGTTTCAACTAGTTTTGATTAAAGAGGTTATACTGTACAGAAATTTTGCCAAGGATGGGCACTGTTTCTTGAAGATGAAATTATGCTTAAGTGCTCATTCAACTGCTCAAATTACCCCCAGGTAACAACCAATATTCTGACAAAATAGAATCGCCCTTATCTTAAACAGCTACCATCTAAACTTACTTCCTTAAAATTGTTCTACTTCACTGTAAGGTAGACCGGGGCATGTTTACGCGGATTTTTTTCAATGAATTTTCTAAATTTTATGTTTTAACTTAGGAATTTATAGACATTGCGGTTTTATGAAGCAGTTAATGGAGTCAAAGTTGGTACATTCAGTTGTTGCTCAGTTTGTGTTTTTAATCGTTAAAAAAAATATTTTTGAGTCCAAGTAGATAGCGTGAACTTGCCCCGGACACGGAGCACGTTTACTTATATTTATTTTGTTATCTAACGTGGTTCTGTTAGTGTTTTGAACATAATGCTTTACCATCGTCAAAAAAAAGCAAATTTATTACAGACTGAATTGTGGTTTAAGTAAAAGCTGAACGTGCATGAAGACCATCACTACGATGGTTGTAAGCTATAAGATACGAATTTGTAACTCAATTAAAGATGAAATGGGGATTTTCAAAACTAAAAAGCCTGAAAATATTAAAGTTTTGAGAAAGTTCAGAGAGAAAAAAAGCGTCAACGCACGCTTAGAAGTAAGACACAGAAAGAACGTGCGTAAAGGTGACTGTTCAGACGTCAACGCGTAAACTTGCCCCGCCGCCAAGTTTAGGTTTATTTTAACGTGCCAAAAAATTTAATAACATTTCAGTTCATACAAATACAATTCTCAAAAAAAAAAAAAGGATAAAGTCTGCTAATTTTTATATATTTGTTCTTTCTTGACTAATTATTATTCACAATAAGCTTTAAAACGTTCAACTCTAAATTTACTCGACTTAGCAGAAAACAGATTATTCCTTCTGCATGCTAGACCGAAGCTCGACTGATGCTCAAAAACTTGTGAGTATATTTGCTAGGGAGTAGCTCCAATCTGCTATGCCTGTTGGCTCTCCATAGTCCGGTCAATTTTGACAATGGAAATAACAAAAATCCCGTGAAAGCTAAATTTTTGTAGAGACCTTGGGTTTAGCATTACAAATAAAGTGCCAAAAGTCCCCGTCGATCCCATGTGTGCTAAAAAAGTTATTCGGGGTCAAAGGTAAAAATTTTAGGTTTTTTGGATTTTTCTCAAAAACGGTAAGTTTTATCGAAAAGTACCTCAGACCCAAGTTGTAGATCTCAAAATTCTCTATAAAAATATGGTCCTTATGATTTTTATCTCCAAGACCAAACCATTTCCCAGATATTGCGTACTCTCAAAAGACAGCCAGTCACTTACAGAATCCCCTCTACTCGCATGGCCTTGAATAACATCTGGCTATTCTAGTCCGTGTGGCGTCGTTCACATACCCAGGGGTGCCCAACCCACTAAGGGCATGGGCGCACCCCTCAATATCGCGGAGCCCCCCTCAAAACAATCCCCCTAAAAATTTCGATGGCGCAGTCTGGGCCATGATCCCTTCTAGGTGGGCTGACGTACATGCTTCTTTTAGAGTTAAACGTGCAATTCGAGTGAATAAACGTATTTATTACAAGCGTCTACTGTTTGTGCTGATCAATTTTTAAGAAAAATGTCACAATTTTGCTTTATTTGCAACAAACTTTTGACTGAAGGTGAAACTGTTGTGCTGGGCAGTCGTGGAATGCCAACTTTAATCGATGCAAGTGTCGGGAGAAGTTATAAGAATGCTGATTATTTAAGAAGTCAAAAAAGTTCGTTACAATTCGCGTGGATTTGAGAAAATCATACACCCAGAAAAGTTCAATCTCTGGAGCAACGTGAGGATTTAATTCCAAGGCCAAATACTTCAAAAGTAAGTCCTCCTCGTACTGTAGCGTGATTAAGTGAATTTGAACCCAGCTTTTGTTTTCAAACACACTGCTTATTTTGTGGCTGTGAAGCGGATGAGGAGGCTGAGAAGAAGAAAGCGCAGAATTATCGCAGAAATATTCATAAAGCAGCGACTAAATCATACTCAACATTAAAACGTGCAAGGGCAGCTTTAGCTAATTTTTAAAGGGATTCTTTGAATGCAAGTGTAGAAAATTTAAGAATTTTTCTGCGATAATTCTGCGTTTTTTTCTTCTCAGCCTCTTCATCCGCTTCTTCGCCACAAAATAAGTGTTTTTGAAAACAAAAGCTAGATTCAAATTCACTTAATCGCGCCACAGTACGAGGAGGACTTACTTTTGAAGTATTTGGCCTTGGAATTAAATCCTCACGTTGCTGCAGAGATTGAACTTTTCCGGGTGTATGATTTTCTGCAATCCACGCGAATTGTAACGGACTTTTGACTTCTTAAATAATCAGCATTCTTATAACTTCTCCCGACACTTGCATCGATTAAAGTTGGCATTCCACGACTGCCCAGCACAACAGTTTCCCCTTCAGTCAAAAGTTTGTTGCAAATAAAGCAAAATTATGACATTTTTCTTAAATATTGATCAGCACAAACAGTAGACGCTTGTAATAAATACGTTTATTCACTCGAATTGCACGTTTAACTCTAAAAGAAGCATGTACGTCAGCCCACCTGGAAGGGGTCATGGCCCAGACAGCGCCATCGAAATTTTTAGGGGGATTGTTTTGAGGGGTATTTTTCTCAGTTTTTGGAGGGGGGGGGGCTCTTGCTTTTGAGGGGGGCTCCGCGATATTGAGGGGTGCGCCCATGCCCTTAGTGGGTTGGGCACCCCTGGGTATGTGAACGACGCCACACGGATTAGAATAGCCAAATGTTATTTAAGGCCATGCGAGTAGAGGGGATTCTGTAAGTGACTGGCTGTCTTTTGAGAGAATGAGAGTACGCAATATCTGGGAAATGGTTTGGTCTTGGAGATAAAAATCATAAGGACCATTTTTATAGAGAATTTTGAGATCTACAACTTTGGTCTGAGGTACTTTTCGATAAAACTTACGTTTTTGAGAAAAATCCAAAAAAAAAACTAAAATTTTGACCTTTGACCCCGAATAACTTTTTTAGCGCACATGGGATCGACGGGGACTTTTGGCACTTTATTTGTAATGCTAAACCCAAGGTCTCTACAAAAATTTAGCTTTCCCGGAATTTTTGTTATTTGATTACTATTTTTATGTCTAAATTGACCGGGCTACCAGTTATAGTTCGTTTTGAAAAAAGGGCGCTGCGTAAACGTGCCCCAGCCTACCCTACTTTTAATAAAAGCAATGGAAATAAAAATTCAGACTAAGAAACTTTTAACACTGAATTCCGGAGCTCTTTTGGGCGGTTTAGGTGTCACAAATGTGATGGAAAACAACTGGCATTCGATTTGATGAAAGGGAAGCCAAGACAACAGTGACTTTACTTTTTCGTACACTGTTACGAGGTTGGCGTGTTGAAAACTCGCCAGAAAAATCGTCTAACGAAAATGCGCTAAATATAACGTTCATTCTCGCGCAGATTCACGATATATTCACAATAGAATTTCATTTTTAATGTCACAGGGATGTGACATTCCTAATGCAATTCAAGTACAATTAAAATTAATTCAAAATTGTATCCATATTTCGAATTTAGCATGAGTAGGGGCGGATATAAGGGGAGGGTCAGGAGTCAGGGGGGTCATGACTCCTTCCCCCCTAAACCGTCGGCAGTAGTATCCGTCCACATGTTCAAACAATGTTCAAACCAACCACGTGTTCAAACAATGAATGAAATGTAAGCGATCTCAGTAGCCTTTTCAATTCAATATTTTTTTTTTTTGAAAATAAAGATTTAAAATACTACTTCTCTTTTCATTGCTTATGAAGTTAAATTACAACTTTTATGTCCTTTTAGGTAAAGGTTTTATTCTATAGGTTTTATTTTAGGTTTTATTCCTCACCGATTGGGTGCTTTTTATTTATTGATACTCAAGCAGTTTCAGAAACTTTTCGTACCGAAAGCCGTAGGTTCCATCATTGGGGGGAGGGAGCATTCCAAGGAATGCCCCCCCTTCTCCCCCTAATTCCCATTGAAAAGGTAGTCTGCCCCTGAACATGAGACAATCTCGACTCTTGAAGTGAATAAAATTTTGCTGGGCTCGAGGTATGAGTTAGAGAGAGCCAGAAATTAATTAATCAACTTAACGACCACTTTTTCTGAAACAGATATTTTTGGCATTGGGTGCTGCCGTTCTCAAGTTGAGATGCAAGGTCTTATGATAAAACATATAAATCACTGAAAAAAAAATTCTAAAATTCGTGCCTTAAAATGCATGTAAATATAAGGATCATTAAACTCGTGTCATCTAACATCAAAAATTCTCAGTTTAAACATTAAATTTACTTTTATTTAACGTATCTTTCATAATGTGTACTTACCACCGGCTGTGGTTACTTCCCACGCTTTGAATAAAATTGTTTCATGGACCGAGAAATGAAAGTACATCTGTAAAATAATTACCACTTAATTAATTAATGACACCATAAAAATTCAAGCACTAGATAAAAAATATGTAGTACATAAATTTAATTAAGATTGCAAAAATATTTAAACACGCGAGGTTATGTTTTATGAACAGCATCTGTAGAGCCAGATCTATATTTTTACGAAACGGCTTCCTAAGTGACCAAGTTTAAAGACATAATTTGACACTTTTAGTATGCATAACCAGTGCTGTTGTTGGGGGAAGGAGGGAAGAACGCGACCGAAATATTTGTTTTTTATTATGAAAAAAATTTTGAAAAAAAAAAAAAAATAGAACCGACTTCAAAATTGCTCTAAAAAGTGAAAAATAATTTTATTCTTTAAACACCATCGATAATGCTTTTAAACATAATTTTTGAAGTTGGCGCAAAAACAAAACGTAAAATCCAGTGTAACCATGCTTCGTTCATATTTTTTTCAGAAAAGCATCAAAAGTTACGAACGAAACACTTATATCGTTATTCAAATATGTTGTCATCAATGCATAATTTATGTGATAGTAAAGAAACTGGGCCTGGTTAAATTTATAGTTGTAGTTGAGTTATGACTGTGAATGATTTTATCTATCGTTTTTGCGCCAACTTCAAAAATTATGTTTAAAAGCATTATCGATGGTGTTTAAAGAATAAAATTATTTTTCACTTTTTAGAGCAATTTTGAAGTCGGTTCTATTTTTTTTTTTTCAAAATTTTTTTATTTCATTCTTTTTAGTGTAAATGTAGATATTTCAGTAAAAGTAAGAAGTTACCTAGTAAGAAGTTCGGCTCTATATCACTGTATTGCTTAAGAAAAGCCTTTATTCAAAATTGTGCGAACTTCGCTACAATATCATTTCAATCATTTAATAGGGAAATTGCATAAAATGTACTGTTTTTTGCCCATAACTTTTTTTCTAAAGAACAAATACGGTCAAACAAAGTAATGGGACCTAAGTTGAGCCATCCCCTATCCATTAAAAAAGAATCATCAAAATCGGTTCCCTAGGTGAGACGCTATGAGTGGACAAAAAAAAGAAAAAAAAAAAAAACATACATACGGTATGAACTGATAACCGCCTCCTTTTTGAAGTCGGTTAAAAATTATGCAAATGTATGGTAAATTGGTTTCAAACCATCTTTGCTTTTGGTGAGTCGCCCCAAAACACCAAGGTGCCCCCCAAGCATTTTTTCCCAACGACACAGCTGTGTGCATAACTAATGGTATTCTGCCATGGGCAGGTAAAGGGCAGTAAGTGCAAATTTTTCATTTCAGTCATCTGATGTAAGTTAGCTTTATTGTAAAAGCCTGATTGTTTGATTTCTGCTCAAAATAAAGCCCGAAGAAACGTCTAATTCCAACATTTCCCAATTGTTAGTGTTGAATCCAAAACGCGTTTCTTCAAATATCTCGAAATCTACTTTTTGTAGATACGGCCGTTTATCTATCCACGGCATTATTGTTCTCCGGTAGCTATTTAATGTTTTTTTTTTTTTTTTCATGAAAAATGCTGAGAGAATAGTTTAATCAAGTCGCGGGACACGAATAACGAGAGAAAGCTCGGAATTTGAAATAGGGAAGGGGAGAAACAGTTGAAAGTACTCCTAGTTCTCCAAGTAGTATTACGGTATTTCATGTACAGATCTCGGTTCAAGGTTAAAAGTGTTGTGTTAACTGGGTTTCTAGCCTGTCCTTGGCCTGCTGATTTTTTTCCAATGCTTGTTAACTCATCTGATGCGTTCCCAACAGCACAAAACATAATTTTTTCTGTGGTTTGAACTGGCGATGGGCCATCAAAGAAGAAACGGGGATGAACTTTGCATCACCCGTTATCATCACGAAGGGACGCCCCGAACATAAGCGTTTCACAGGGAGAAATTCTCAATTTGCCGATTGGAACTCCAAATTTTGCTCAATGATAAAATACGGGTATGCACACACACGTACATCTAATAAATAGGGACATTAGAGCATTTAGAAAATGCAATATAGCAATTATGTCTATAAATTTTCAGAATCATCAGACAAAATCTGCCGAATAAGGACCTTTTTGAGAGATCATAGTTGCCTCCTCTAGCTCTGATGTATACCTTGTACGTGATTTACGAACATTCAAGAATGAGGCCTAAATGGTAGCTGTAAGTCTCTATAGTGGCTTCTTGCAAAGTTTAGAGCTTTTCTCAGTACACAAGGACTAACAGGTTTCCAAGGCAAGCGCCATTCTAAAAAATATCTGAAAACTGGTCGAAGAAGAACTTTGCTTCTAACATAATCCTGTTGGGTAGAGAGAAAACAGAATTTCAACTACTAGTTTCAGTCTGGGGACGAGCCTATACCCACTGTTGACGACAAATCTCAGTTCGATTGACAGAGAGGAAAAGAAGAAATTCATAAGACTAAAAGAGAAAGAGCAGTGATCAAAAATTGGAAAGAACTGGGGAGGGATAAAGCGAAAAAAGAAGAAACGACGACAAGCATCTGAAAGAAAGTTCGAAAAGATGCTTCTGAGCACTCGTGATCCTTGTACATCTGCAAGACGTGTTTTTCATTGAACTACGATATTGAAAATTTTATTTGATGAAAACTTACCATCATGTGATGTGACATATTTGATCCCATGTCCATTTTCATGTCATCGTCCATGTCCATGTCATGGCCATCGTGATCCATGGATATCATCACGTGACGATGTGTGGAGTCATCGACCATGTGATGAGGACTGTGTACTTCTGCTGAAGAGGCGGAAAACCACGTGACAGCAAACAGACATACAGCCAAATATGTGATTAGGGACATCTTGCTCACCTGCAAAAAAGCAAAATCGATGCCTTCAGCTTTGTTCAACCATTTAACTATACATTATCCGTAAAATAATTCTGGTGCGGTTACGTTAACGATTAGTTCGCATATGAAAATACCCCCCCCCCTGAAATACTTGGTGTTTTGTAATATGTTTCATAGAGAAAATACAATAAGTACATTTATTTTCTCTTAAAAAGTATTTATTTTAGTTCCCCTTGCTTTATGAACCACGAAGTGTAAAACTATCAAATAAAAGTGGGTCTTTAAGGAATATCTTCTGCTTCAATGGTCGTGGGTCTTTAGGGAATATCTTCTGCTTCAATGGTCGTGGGTCTTTTGGAAATATCTTCTGCTTCAGTGGTTATAATACAATCAAATTTGGCTTTAAGGTTAATTTGAGCACTCTGAATTCATTTTTGGAATCAAAACAGAGTATTATAATCAGAACTCTCAAATTTGCATTAATTTTGATGTAAATACGACTCCTTATTATAAAAGTTTTCTTTCAATCATTTACTTTGAGACTTTAATCTTTGTCAAAGGACACCTTTCTTGTTTTTCATGCGCTTATAATAACTGAATAATTAGAGTGTCCCCCCCCCCCCCGTTCGGGACCAGGGACGTCCCGAACTCAATTATTTGGTAGGGTGGAAATTCTCAGTTTGCCAAATAGAACTCCAAATTTTGACGAATGATGATAATTTTGTCGAATGGAACTCCAAATTTTGCTGAATTTTCAGACAAAATTTACCGAACAACAAAAAAATTTTTTTTTGGGAGGTCACAGTGAACTCCCATCGAGGCTTTCCCCTTTTCGAGACTGCACATCTGGACTCATGTTTGAAAACGTATGGGGTATCTCCAAATTGAAACGCAGAGTTTTTCTATTATCTTATATTTTAAGATACAAGAGAACAATAACTTACAGCTTCTATGGCAGGGAAATTCCGCCGATAAAGACAAGCAGAAGGAATTGGAATGGTAGATTAAAGCAATAGCTTTGGAATCAACACCAGCAGACAACACAATATCTTCTCTGAGGAGTACGTATTTTTTTTTATCGTACTTACACAAGAACATTGTTGATTATTAATGTCGCAGGTGTGTGTCTACGTGACGTGAGTAACAGTGTGATGCCAGCTATGATTTACAGGTAGGAGGTGACATTCATCAATCAATACATAATTCAGTTTCTTTCCAGTTTTGGATGTCCACAAATGATGTCACGCTTTGAGGGAAGAGGTGTGTTGTGACAAAGGGAGTAACAAAAAGTGTGACGTAACGCCTTTTAAAAAAGAATGTGTTGTTGAAAAATGGCGAGGCGAGGCATGTGACTAAGAGCGGGGGGGGGGGGGCAGTGGCGGATACAGCCGGCGGGCAACCGGGCATTTGCCCGGTGGGCCGGTCATGCATTGGGCCGATCAACTAACAGCAAAGTATTTCGGGCCTGTTTACTAACAGCAAAATGTAAATTTTGCGCGCATGTGTTTAGAATAACGCAAATGCATAAAACACAGCCTCAGCTCTTTTTTACAAATAGGCTAAAGCTTGCGGGTGGAGGGAGGCAGGGCCGTCACCAAGAGGGGGGAGGGGGAATTTCTGAAATGGAACTGTCCAGGGCCTGATTACCATAACAAGCTGACTAGGCCTAGGCAAGGGGCCCCATGTTCCTATGGGGCTCCACATTTTTCAAAGAATTATGCAAGCATTGCAAATATGAAAAAATACCCGTATTTTTAAAAAAATAATAATTATAAATTATGACTATATATAAACTTCTTTAAAGGGAAATTTTTAATCATTCTGCCAGTAACGAATTTCCTTGTTCACGATTATAAGGGAGCCCAAACGGGATTCAAAAATGAACATAAGTGATTTATACATAGTTGTGTGATTAGACAAAGAGGCCTCCAAAAGTGCATTCGTGCCTTAAAAATGTAATTCAAACACTGCATAGTCTTCAGGGGGCCTCCAAATTAATGTGAGCCTAGAGTCTTACTTTTAGTTAGTCGGGCCCTGGGGCTGCCAATACATTTTTAGTGGTGTAATAAAAAAATGAATAAAAAAAACACGGAAATCTTAGCGGTCGTAAAAAGTTAAAATACTTTTGGTTTCTTTGACGCTTTTATTTATAAATGACAATTCACAATTGCTCTAAAATGCAACTTACAACAAGGGCCGACGTGAGGTCATGTCAGCTTAGTTGGAGAATAGGGGCCCGGCTCGGAATTGAACTCGTGAAGAGTGTAAAATATAATAATGGCGAAAGGTGTAGAAGGGGGCCTGTGAAAAATATTGACCTATGTCATTTTTTTCCCTTTTTGCTCTCGGCGACCCTGTTTATAACTATTCGAATAAAAGTGACAAAATATTTTTTTCCGTAAAATTATTTTAGAAAATGCAATTTTAAAATACCATTGAGGAGCATGAAAGACTCTACATTATTAAGATTATCAAATCAAAGCCCAAAGGCCGCCGAAATGTGAATTTCAAAGATTTTTTGACGAAACATTAAAGTATTCTGTACGCTGCACAAACTTACGGTTTCGGGCCCCTCAGTTTAAAAAGAAAATAGGTTGATAGATGTGAAATGTGACAATGTTGAAAGAATTCCGGTGGTCCCCAGAATCTCCCCCCCTCTCCTAATATCATCGAAGATCGCGTAAAATTTAAATTTTTGGGCTTCAATTTTGAATAATTTCACAGCAGAATCCACTCCCGCCATAACATGGAATTTCAGTTTCGAAAGTTGCTGGAGGAAAGCACTCGAACTTCTCCCATTTTTTAACATTCCCAAAGATGGTCTAAAACTGGGTTTTTAAATTAACAGTATCAAAAATTTTCTGGGAAAGTGCCCCATCCCTTCCTCTCTCTCGGCATCATCAATGAAGAACGTTTTAAATCTCGTTTTTAGTGCTTCAATTTCGAAAATTTTCCCGGGTGAGCCTCCTGAAAACTCCTTTTCCTAACATCACTGAAGGTCAGCAGAAATTGCGTTTTTGGAACTTAACTTCGAGTAACTGCCGGTGCCCTAGTCTTTACCAAAAAAGGCTTTTAAGACTTCAATTTGAAAATTTTCTGGTGGATGGCCTTGGAATCTATCTCGACTTAAAATCACCAAAGATCTTCTAAAACTGCGTTTTCAGAGCTAATATATATTTTTTTTTTAATTTCAGAGGAGAGCCCCCGGAACCGCTCTTCATAGCATATACTCGAAGATAATTTGAAATTCTGTTTTTGGATTTCCACTTCCGAATAATTGCAGCAGGAGAAACCCTTAACCTACGCTCCCCTGACATCACCAAATATTGCCTAAAATTGAGTTTTTAAGACTACAATTTCGAAAATTTTCCGGGGGAGAGGCCCCCTGGACCCCCTGTTTCAAACTCAATGTTAATCTTTCCATTAAGTTTATATGCTAATACTTTAATGACTGCCAGAAGTCTGAAAGCTAAATCCACTTTCTCTCTTTGTATTGATACATGAGTTTGAAAAAAAAAAAAAAAATTAAGGGGCTGCCAAACTCGTACCCGACCCCTCCCACCAGGTTTTTGATCTCGTATCGAGTCTGGGGGTCGTCAGGGTATGGCAGTATAAAAACGGGAATGTTTATGACAGGGCCCAGTAATGTGTGTTTGTGTCGAGGGACCCATCACGTTCTAAGAGGGCCCTAGTCTTTCACCCATGAACATCATAAAACAGGGCAATTAAGTCACTTGTTATGACTGCAGAAAAGGACATACTAAACAAGCAGTGTTATCAAGTATATTCAATCGAATTCCCGACATTATAAAAATACTTAAATGGACAATTACAATCACAATTTTTCCCCCAAATAAGATTTAGCTAATACTGTATCAATTTGTTCACCATTAAAGCGCAGAAGTGTTCCTATCTGTAAAATTTCGTTTAAATAAAACATATTTAGTTGTTAAGAATAATTTCCTCATATTTAAGTGATATCCCAATCGTTAGGTAAAATTTAATATCTATAAGAGCTATGGGGCCGCTACATCTAATGCCAGGGCCGATTTTTTAAACCAATCCGCCACTGGGGGGGGGGGGGGTTCAAAAATGGTGAAAAAAGTTTGTCATCATCTACAGACAGCCCCTTTGAAGAAAATAAAGGCGTCACTTTTTTAATTGTCCATTGGACAGAAAGAAAAATGTTTAGCCTCTCACGGTTGGAGTTGATTTTCAAAAATCCGTGTCATATTCTGAAGCATTACACGCATGTTAGACAACGCTACTAGTGTGAACCATGAAGACTTCAATATATCTAGCAATTTTGGGACTTTTTACTGACATTGACAGTTGCGAGCTCCTATATTTACGGAATGATGAACTGTTCGGCAATGTAGAAATTTCAAAGCTTGTTCAAATCTTGAAAATCTGTACGGTGCATATTTCAGCACGAGTTTGTACCGTTTCACAATTCAAATCTGTCAGTAGATTCATGTCGGAAAATATAAAGTTAGTTTCGACACTAGGAAATCATCTAGATTTAAATCAGATCGAAAATTTTTAACATTCTTGAGAAACATCTTAGTAAAATGTATTGTACGACAAATGAACGCGCTACGAAGAACTCTGGAAAAGGGGTCCATGACTCAGTCAAAAATGCACGGTGTCCGAAAAGTCCTTGAAACATTTTAAAAATTCATAGAAACGCAACAAATTGTCGTATGAATATGCGGTTTGCGCCATAATGCTTCACAGGTTCAAGAATTGAAGGGCTCGGGGCAAGAATGTGATATGCCACACGATGTGAATTTTTTGTAAGCCAATTTCAAACTTATAAAAAATATTTATAGTCTTTTTCAAAGACATTATACATTCTATATTCTACAGTAATAAAACCAAATATGTTTTTCTCCAAATGACATAATCCATCGTCATGTTTACTTCAATTTTAGTTATGAGAAACAAAAATTTTGATTGAAAGGTCACTGCTTGTGGCTTGTCACATTTCTGCCTCTAGCCCTTCAATTTTTTATGACATCGTAAAAAACAGTGTTATTAAAAGTAATCGCTGTATTGTTACAGTAAGAAAGAGAAACATCATGTAAGGTATTTTAATCATTTTATTAAACAGACAGCAATACCTTCATTACTATAGAGTTCAATATGTGTATTATCGTGTGCGGACATAGGATAAACTTGAGTACCGTTTAGAAGTGAGCAACATACGGTGAACACAATTGAATTCACAATTGGTTGAATTCTAGTAATGGAAGGTATTGCTGTTTAATAAAATTACTAAGCGTCTCACATGACGTGTTTGTTTTTCTTTCTGTGACGATACAGTTACTACGATGATCTCAGGTGGAAACTATTTCAGAGGTTTTTGAGGACGAATAAAATAGTATGGAATCGATTTTTATATCGAGCATTTATATCTTCGGTCGAAAATTTTTAATAGCATTTTAGTGACAGCTGCTTCAGGCGAAGCGAGTTCAATTGAAAGCTGGAGTCTTACAGTCATATAATCGCTAAAAGATCAAAGAATATAATATTCCTTGGTGTGTTCATCTGTTTTTCTAGAATTCAACAAAACGATAACTATGTCAAGTGTTAGTTTTAAGGATTAGATTACCATATGATGGAGGCTATTTGAATGACACGTCATACTACTCTACATTTTGCCTGTTATATAGTTTTCGAAGAAAGGTTTTTACTTAGAATCATAAAACTTGAGGATTAAATTCATATTCATACATTAGAAAACAATAGCTTATTTTTAAGATGAATCTGATGTTGAAATATTTTGCTAATAAGAATTGAACAAATGCCTTTTGCTAGAAAAGTAAAACAACATAAAAGGGCACAAATTTTGCAGGAAATGGCGTACACAAGTTTTGGTGAAACATCACTTGGAAGAAACCTATTTCTTTCGGCCGCTTCATTTTTCGTTTTTCCGCTCAGAACAAATCTCAGGGGCGCTCTGAATTTAAATTTTTGAGAGGGGCAAAATTTTCAAGCGAAACTCGGAACGATTTTATCGAATGATAAAATACAAGCATACCCACAAACCTGCGTCTAACAAAAAAGGACAATTTTTCATCATTATTTAAAAAAATTATAATAACAATAAATAAATAAAAATAATAATAATGCTATCTCCAATTTTTCCGAACCGTCAGACAAAATTAGCCGAAAAAGAAGACTCTTGGGAAATGACAGTGACCTTCCATCGGGGCGTCCCTGTTGACAACCAGTTCTCTTGAAAATTGACGAATTACTAGGTCACTATTTTAAGCGAAATTTCTGATAAAATTTGAGAAAAGGTCTCCCTATACTTTTCTAGAACACCCCATCGGTCTTTAAAATAGATGAGGAAGGCAAAAAAGAAAAAAAAGTGTCGCTGCCAATCGTGAGGGTGGGCGGAATAACAGGAAATTGAACGAGGCACACATCCTGCAAGGGTGGGTCTTCGAATGCAAGTAACGGGACCAAAGGAGAGGCACAATTTTTATGACTGATTGAATCCATGAATAAAGGGAATGTCATACTCAATACCTGTGATGACCGATTCATGAAATATGCGTTCCACTTCATTTCGGGATGGTATTCTTTTTGCAGAGTCGGTTCTATTTTTGTCATAATTTATTTACGGAAAAGCAAGAGGATAAGAACCATGCCGTTAGATTCTGTCGATGGGTATTAGTTGGCACTAAAGCAAGTTGCTTTGAGCGGGCTATTATTAAGAATTTCACCTTCTGAAATTCTTAAAATTTAAGAACTTTAAGCCTGAGCTCGTATTAGACCATATTTTGTTTTGTTATGAACGAAAAGTGAGAGATGGTGGGCCGGACAGGGGCGCCCCGAACTTAAATTGTTTGGAAGGGGTGAAATTTTCAATTTCCCGCATGAAACTCCACATTCTACCAAACAACAAAATATGAGCAAGCATCATTGTAATTTTTTAATTGCAATTTTGCAATGCTGTCTCCAAATTTGCCGAATCGTCAGACAAAATTTGTCGAATAAAGAAATTTTTTGGAAGTCACAGTGACCTCCCAAGGGGTGCTCCTGATGGTTGGGCAAGAACTTCGAGAGTTTCCAGCCCCGCAGATCAGATGTTCGTATGCAGCACGTAAATTCAGCATTGGTTTTTTATTAAGAATAATGCATTTTCGACTGTCAAAACTTTCTGCCGTAAAAGGTCTTCATCCTGATCCAAATCTTCACCTTAATAACCAACCAATAGCTATAAAGGATCAGGGAAAGTTCCTGGGTCTCATACTTGATTAAAAAAAACTTAAATTTATACCGCACATACAAGAGGTAAGAAAAAAATGTTTATTGAAACTAAATATCCTTAAAGTATTAGCAAACACTTCTTGGGGTGCTGATACAGAGTCTCTGTTGATAATTTACAGGGCTCTTATGCACTCAAAACTTGATTATGGATGTCAAATATATGGCTCTGCAGCGAAAAGCTATCTGAAAGCCCTGGATCCAATACATAATCAGGCACTGCGCATCTGCACAGGAGCCTTCCGAACCTCACTTATCAACAGTCTTCATATTTTAGCACATGAACCGTCTTTAAACAATAAACGTCTTAAATTCTCCTTAAATTTTTACTTCAAAACAAAATCTTACACCAATCATCCGTTACACCTCCACATTTTTCATCCATCTAATGTTTTTTTATTTCTGCATCGTCCATCGGTAACTCTAACATTTGGAATTCGAATGCGACAGGTGCTCTCAGACCTGCAGATATCAGATTTTAATACTCTCAACACAATAAAACCAATTGAACCATGATGCGAAGTAACTGTTTCTACAATCAAAGACCTCAATAAATTCCCCAAAGAAACTACATCTAATACAGCTTACCAACAAATCTTTTATGACATAAAAAACAAATATTCAGAATATAAAGCCATATACCCTGACGGATCAAAGGCAAATGATCACATCGGCTTTGCTGTAATAATTAATGGTCAAACTACAGCTGAAAAACTACACCCATTTTGTTCAGTTTCAAGGGCGGATCCAGAAATTGTTCAAGGAGGGGGCGATTGTTTCCCACTCTTTACTCTTTAGAACTTCAATTTCTAAAAGATCTCGAAGGATTGCACTGAACCCCATTGCCTTACCCTTATGCAATCAAAGGTGTCCTACAGTTGTGTTTGTTTCAAAAAATATACAGTGTTAGCCTTTGAACCTATCCCTAATATCATCTAATATCGTCTAAAATTGAGATTTTGAAGCTTCAATTTGGAAAAAATCCTGTTGAAAGTTCCGGTCTCTATCCCCAGAGTAATACGAGATGTGCTGCGATTGCGCTTTCAAAACTTCACTTCCGGAAAAATCCCAGCAAAGAGTTCTCTTTCTTCTAACACAATCGACTATTATGTAAAAATTGCTTTTTTGAAACTTTAGTATCGAAAATATACACGAAGAAAGTTCCAGTCTCTCGGCTCAAGGAGGGGGCGATCGCTCTTATCGCCCCTCCCTTGTATACGTCCTTGCTCAGATTTTACCTGGGAAATAAAAGCTATATTTACATCTGTACAATCAATAGCCCAATCCAACCACAGGAAGTGTAAAATAGTGGGTTCAATTAAATTAGTGGGGTCAATTATTTCTTAATGGTTCAATGAACCCATGTGACATCTATTGAAATTTATCCGCCTTTAAGCAAGACAGCTGGTGATATGATAAAAATATGCTTTAGTTGGATAATCAATTATGATGATTCAGTTGTGCCACTACTACAGCAGGAATTATTTGGTGGTTAAAATAAGTTTGAAAAGAAGGTTATTTCAGAATGTGTGAGACGACTTAACAAAATTACGCTGACACTTGTTGATTTAACTGTAACTCTTTATCATTTGTTTAACCTCGGAATGTTTTTCCATGTAATTGTATCTTATAATGATGGGGAATGAACGTAAATTTTTGGAAGGGCGGAAATTCTCCATTTGCCGAATGGAGCTGAAAATTTTGCCAAGTAGAACTCTAAATTTCTCCGAACGATGATAATTTAGTCAAATGGAACTCCACATTTTGCCGAACAGAACTCCAAATTTCTCCGAATGATGATAATTTTGCCGAATCGCCACACAAAATTTGTCGAATAAAGAAATTTTTGAAAGATCAAGGTATCCTCCCATCGGGGTCCCCTAATCTTAATGCTAGTGCCTACGTTAGTAGGACTTATTTAACACGATGTTGTTTGAGAATATGCTTCAATGCATTATTGGTGCAGAAGAAAATTTTGCAGGAAGACGGGGAGCAATGGATTAGACGTGAAAATATATGTCCCCAGGAAATGTAAGAAAGTATATGCTCCACGCGATTATATTGCATAATGCTTGAAAGGGATCCCATGATTTATAAGTGGGATGTTCATAATTGCGTAATGGGGCTTTCCGCAAAAGCCTACCCAGTGATGCTCCCATCACATTTTCTGAGAGTATACTCTCAGTAATAAGTTATGCACAATATGTGTATGCGATCATATACATACTGTGTCATAACATGAAAATTTTTGAAGCTTGAGGGCATTCGCTATATGTCTACAAAATGTTTCCCGGCGTATATGGAGTATACCCTATGGAAACACCACTACTTACTGCGCAGATGCAAGAGAGCGCCTGAGATCATATGGCTATAGATCGTCGTAATGCCCCTATATATACGAGCCGACGCATCAGCTTAAGATGAGCCTTTTTGGATCGGAGCGCGTGTTTGAGTGGTTGTCTTTTCTGGTGAGTTATCGCGATGGTGATTGTTCACTGTAAGCAATTATTAGCGGCACGTGAATTGTTCATAAAATAAAATATTATTTTCCGCAAATTTGGCGAAATCCGAAACTTTTCTGTGGTAACTCAAGCAGTGCAACAATGAAAAATCCGATCCAAAATGGCTAAACTTAAGCTGTTGCGTCGGATTGTATATATAGCGGCTCTAGACCGTCGTCGTAAAGGGATGACGGGAAAAACTCGTGACCGAAAGCGGGATAGCATTTCATGGCATACTTTTTGACCGCTATTAGGGGAAAAGGGCAAATTGGCTGCTCATCCTGTATGTACCACTGTGTAAAACAAATAAAATAGTTTGTGTGCTGTGAATATGGTCAGTTCAATCAATTCTCTCCAAACATGAATTTGATTCATGACAAGTGTGAATAAGAAGTGGGTACTTCCGCTTCAACAGGGAGACTAGGCAGAAGCTCGAGAAGAATCATGTTCTTGGGGAAATAGCTCTCGAGAAAAAGACAAGAGTTATCGAACGCTCTTCGTGTTTAGTGACTTCCGACAAGTGCTATCGAACTTGGAGTACATTATCTTGATCAGTGTGGCGTCGTTTCGCTTTCAGAAAAGCGAAAATGGCGAGGGAGAGATGAAATATTTGTCAACATGAGTGAAAAGCGAAAGAAAACACCGTGTGCGCCGTTTTCCGACCGATGGTAAACAATCGATTATTATCGGACATATGCAAAAAAAGACGCTCGAAAGGCCATGAGGTGAAGGTTCTCCAATTGCAGCGATGAATGACCTGTGAATTGCAAGTCGCTTCTTCTTGTGGGGATAGCTTGTTTCAGCAAAAAGAAATGTCGTGCAGGGGGAGGAAGAATATGAATGAATTTTGTTGTAATCACAAGCAGTTGTAAAAGATGAAAACAGTATGTTTTGCTGAGTGAGATATGATAGACTTGATTATAAACCTAAAAGGTTCTGAAATACAAAGCAACTGGACTTATTCTGTAAACAAGTCGGTAAAAACCAGAATGGACTTTGAATTTGGATAATTTTTTAATTCACGTTACGTCTGATGCCTCTTCAGCACAGTATTCATTTCATCTCAAAGTAAATATTTTAAGTTTCTAGAGCAGCGGTTCCCAACCTGGGGGCGATCTCCCTCAAAGGGACGCTAAATTCGGGAGGGGAGATCAGTTTGGGAGCTTCCTCCTTGCACCTCTCGGTTGAACCTTAAGGAATTTCACCATTCATCCCCAAATTTTTGAATTCAAGGATTTTTTTTTTAATTTTAACGAGTTGGTGCTTTTTAATTCCTTCAAATTCCAATTTTTATGTATGTATATATATATAAATTTCATCAAAACATGCTTTTGTTTTTGAAAAGTATGTTAATGATCTTGATTTCGCATTTCCATTCAAATACCTGTTAGTTGATTTTGTCAAAGAAAGAAGAGGTAAAAAAAAAGTTAAACAGGAACTTATTGAGCAATCACGATTGCTTATTGTCCTCACTTGACCGTCCTTGACGTTGTGGTTCCTTTTCCAGCTTGAACCAGGGGCCTGCAGCACCACCGCCCACCGTCCTCCTTTGCAGGCTCAGCGGCTGCTCCGGTCCTGAGCCATTCGCTTCTCTTGGTCGGAGGCGTCCATGTTCTACACACACGCGCGCTCACACACATACACACACACGACTTTACACACATACACTCACACACGCCTTCGTACATACACACAGGTCTACGCAAACACACAAGCCTGCACACTTACACACACAACTATGCACACGTAACCGCCCAGGAGGTGAGGCAGGCTTGGGGGGGGGGGGGGACAGGAGCCGTTTCTACAAACAATAACTCCAATGAGTTTTCACGAGTCCTGTCGCAACTCGTGATTGCGAAAAACATAATTTTAATTCAAAATTTCAGAATTCAAATTATTTTTTTTTTATTTGTTTATTTTTTGATCAAGAGTGACATTTTTATTTTCAGTAATATCGATGTTCATCAGCACCAATTTATGTCTTTTTTTCTAGGAAGAATAGTGAGGGGGTGGGACTGCGCCAGTCAAGCTCTAGAGGGGGTGGGGGGACGATAGACTCAAAAAAGGTTGGGAATCACTGCTCTAGAGTCCATAATATGTTCTTTATAACAATATTATTCAGGGACAATAATTTATTTCGGAATTGCCAATATTACCGGAATGAAGCGATAATTGAACGAAGTTTAGCGATTGTGCCAAAATCTGAAGGTAACAAAATATCTCTCATCATTGGGAACTTACTCTACTTTCAAATACATTTGCTGAATGAATGCAATATAGCTGTTTCGAAGTTTGCTTGAAATGTTTAACTTCCACCACGAAATTCAGCCCCATTTTCGAAGCCAGAATGTTTCAACAATTTCATTGGCTACTTCCTCACCATCATCAGATTTTAATGATGTAGTTAGATATGAAAAAAAAAAAAAAATCACTCTTATACACAAAAACTTTAAAATATTCATAACATAATTATGTTTTGGTGCTTTTAATTTAGTGAATATAAACTAAAGCGAGGTAAGAGGGTTTTATCATTGGCAATTTTGAGGCATATTTGCAATAAATATCCTAAAATAAACTCGAAGAAAAGACGCGGTAAATTTTTTTTTATTCTGAAAATCTTGTGTGATATCCATGCTCTCTCGTCTTTGTCTCCGACTACCCCAAAAGCAGATATTTCTCCATAGAGCATGCAGGAGCGCCCCAATGGGAAGTCACTGGTAGTCACTGAACTGTAACCTTCCAAAAATTCCTTATTCGGCAATTTTTTTCTGACGATTCGGCAAAATTATCATTGTTCGGCGAAATTTGGAATTCCATGCAGCAAAATTATCATCACTTGGCAAAATTTGGAGCACCATTCGGCTAATCGAGAATTTCTGCCCTCTCAAACATTTCAATTAGGATGCATACTCGAATGTCACACACGAATTCATCTAGACTTTTAATTATGTTCGAAGTTCATTGATTTTTACAAAACCTTTTTTCTTGCAGTATCGTCAAATAAATACACACACACAAAATAAAATAAAAAATATTTTGATGACTAAAAATCCGAAGAGTGTTGCGAAAACAAATATTTACGACAACGCAACAAATTCGAAATTCTAAAACAAACAACTACTTATTCATGTTTAAGGAACATGACGAATGTCATCGGCATGGGAAAAACAAAAATAGAAATAAACTGAATACCTCTTAGAGTAATGAATTGATGTAGTTTTCCAAGATTTTATGACTTCATAGCAATTGACAAAAACAATAAGAACTTGCAAATCTTGAGAAACACGAACGTATTTTTCAAAAACGAGTTCTAAACAGGGAAAACCTACGGTTACAGAACCACGAAATAACCATAAAACTGTTACGAAATTTCTTGACTGCATAAGTGAACATCACTTTTCCATCTGAGGCACAGAATGTCATAAAATTATTTTTATGTTACATTGAAAACGGCAACAATATGAATGTATTTATGGATGGATGGTTTACCGCATTTAGATTCAGATGTGCGTAGCTTTCCAAATCATTTAAATTAAATTCTACTCGACATTCATCTACATTCAAGACAAAAATGTTTTTTTTAATTAAAAGTTGAAGTTTTCAAAAAAGTTTTAAGCAACGTCGCTTTTTAATGTTATCAGCACTGTAATTGGTACTAATGTTTTTCATTTCAATTTGTACGTAACATCACCGATACAGGAGGAATAGTGAGATTATTTCTTTAGGATGCATCATTTTGAATGAAGGGAGAAACTGAAATTTAACTTAAAGTGTACAAACTTCTTGACCGACTAAGGCAACAATTCGCAATGGGCGGACCGGGCCCGGTCCGCAGAAAAATTTGACCGGTGCTCAGAGATTTTTGCTTGTCCACGTTAAAAAATTCTTTTTACTTAAAAATAGAACACCATAATGTAAAAAAAAACTTTCGACATTTTTTACGCGAATTTTGCGAATAATTTTCGTACTTTTCTATAATTTTTCAGAAATAATTATTACTTATGTGTGCTTATTATATTAATCATTTATTTTTCTTAACATTTAAATATTTTTTGCAACTGTTATTTAACACTAAATAAAGTTTTATGAATGTATTTATTAATTCATTGTTTATTTTTACTATTTTGAAAAAAAAAGAAAAAAAAAACCCCTCAGTTGTTCGCAAAATGTTTGACGAACGTCAAGTCCAAAGCTGTTTTTTCTATTTATTTGCAAAGAGAAAGAAAAGAAAAAATTGGAAAGAAATCCCTCACCAGTCCGTAAAAAAAAACTTTTTAACGGTTTGCTATGCACACACACACAAATTGCTTTTCTTTTTTCAACCAAAAAAAATATATATATATATATATATATATAAATAAATAAATAAAAATAAAATAAAATTCTTTTAAAGAAAGAAAGGAAGGAAGAAATAAAAACCATATAGCATTTAAAATATAATATTATGAAGTGTAGCTTTGTGGGATAAATAAATGCGCGCCAAAAAACTTTAATTTGGTAATTGGAATTTTATTACATATTTTGCATTGGTAAATATTTATTCCCCTCCCCCTTTTTTTAAACCAACTACTGAATATTGAATAATAATCAACCTAAAATATTTTTCATCGTAGCTTTACTCCAGCGTTTCTTAAATTGTGTTCCACTGAGCCCCAAGTTCCACGAAGTTCTCTCAGGGGTTCCATGAGACTTGTATGTTTTCATTCCACATCTTTCAAATTTGTCACTTAAAAGATCAATAAAAACACTTACCCAAAATTAAAAATAAATTTACTTTTACTTTCGTATACTAATCTGAGCTTGATTACCCATCAAGGTTAGCTACTATGGGAATAATTTTAGTTGTCGGCTGAAATTGTGCCTTTAAGATTCAACTTTGAAATTTTTCCAAGATCAGTCATAAAGCACCACTTTCTCACTCTTAAACACTTCAATTTCGAAAAAAGTCCGGAAGAAGTTACTGACCCCCTAATATCACCAAAGAGAGTTTAAAAGTGACTTCAATGTTAGAAAACTTATGGAAGGACACGCAAAATTCTCTTTCCTGCATCATTACCAAATATTGCCTAAAATTACGATTCTTAACTTAAATTTCAAATATTCTACTATTAATACTAGTCACTCTCCAAGTAGCTATGGCAGCAGTTGAAAACACAATTTTAACATTTACCGAGTGAGGACCAATTTAAGTCAACATAACATACAGTGACATCAAAGTCTCTGGTTCATAAATAACTTTAAAAATTGTTGTAAAATAAGAGACATTTAGCTTTTTAGTTTAAAAACTTTTTATTTGTAAATTGTAGTGAATTATTACTGTAGGTAAAACACCTCAGTATTTCTTTTCCAAACTAAGAAAATATTTTAATCATTTTACTCAATGCATAAATTCTGAGGTTATTTATCCTTTTTAAAAATACTCACTCAGAATCACAAATAGGCATACTCGGCTCGTACGAGGGGGCAAGGAGGGGCAGTTGCCCTCTCACTTTCAACAGTAAATGGATTTTGCACCTCCACTTTTCTAATTTCAAAACTAAGGGTCGAATGAAAAATGATAGTGATGATCTATTCACGTGTTTAAAGAAAGAACTGACTTAATATACCGTAAAACGGTACAACTTCGTGCCAACGGGGCAACAATCGGTCACTGTTGCCATGGCGATGATTTTGTTCTCGAGTGACCTATTTTTCGAACTTATGAGCCCCCCCCCCCCCCCAAAAAAAAAAAAAATCACCAGACAGTGTAACCATTTAGGTAGCTGAAGACGCTTTATCCGAGATTGCCATTTATACCTTAGATAATTTAGCCGTTCTTAGTGCGTGATTCGACTCACTCGTGGAAGAGCCAGAAGTCTCCTTTGGGCAAACCACTTTTACTGTTTTCCAACAACTGGTAAGTTCAGATTTGCTTTACTAATTTGTCAGATATGTGTTAACCCGCTTGTGGACTTAAAATGTTTCATAGCTTTTACAAGCTCTCAACATTTATCGAAAATGGGAATGTATGTTGGGGTACAACAATGGGCCACCTATTATTCAAGGTTTTTAGTGGCTTGGAGCTTCATTTTATTCTCTGTAGGAATACTTTCGTCATATGTTGTGTTATTTATTGTAAATAAAGGCAAGAAAAGACAGAAGAAAGCTTGGGGGTCGCCCTATCGCCCGTACTCCTAGGAGTTTTTGAAAAAGGTGCTGACAGAAATCCGGACCAAATAGAAACAGAGATAATTTTTTAAAATTATTTATTTTGATGAGATTTGGAATAAGAAATGTGATTTCGCACTTCAGTTTTCAAAAAAAAAAAAAAAAATCTCGTTTAAAATTTGTCAGATCTACGTATTTTCTGAGACCTAAGTATAGGTACCTCTTCTCCGCACACCCTCCACCTCTTAGCTATCAGCCTTAGGTTTAAGTATAGGTACCTAGCCTTTAGTTGGTGAGATTTTTCTAGTGTTCAAATGTTTTTATGTCAAAACTTAGGCAGATAATAAAGAACGTTACCTACGTTTGCTATGTTGAACTTTATTAGTCACTCAAGACAAGTGATGATTAAGTCTTAAAATTTGAAAAAAAGGGTAAATGATGGACTAAAAAATTTATTTTATACTGTTTCAAGCATAGGACAACGTGTAGTCTCAGACAACAATAGGTCAGATTAAGTTTTCAATGTGTTTTCTAGGTATAATGAGGTGGCCCATAGTTGTACCTCGTCACTTGTACCCCTCAGCCACGGGGAAAAAATTCCCCTTCTTCTTCTTCTCAACTTAGATTTTTTTTTTTTAAACATTTCATTCGAAAGACGAGATGTATAGCTACCATCCCTAAAGTCCTCAAATTTCTAAATCAAAGATGTACACGGAATTTTCATTGAAAACATCAAAAAGTGGCCCATAGTTGGACCATTTTACGGTAAGTGCTTGTTTTACGCTTTTTTCATGTTATGATTTCGTAAAAATTAAAATGGAACTTTGATTTTGTAAAAGGGAATCTTCTGTGGCCATCTGGTTACGCGTTTTGAGTCCGTTTCTCGAATTTTCGGAAGAAGGTCAATTCATTAACGGACGGTTTTTGAAAAAAATGTCCCGTGCATAACGCTAAGTTTTTTATTTTTTTCCAGCGAACCAAAGCTTTCAAAAAAATAATGCTGTTGGGGAATAGTACATGTTTTAATATACTATCAAAGCATAACAGTTAATCTCATATTTAATTAATAGTTACTTGAATAAAATAAAAAACTTAACGTAACTCACGGGCCTTTTTTTTCGAGAATCGCCCTAATAATGACGTAAAAATTCAATTGCCAAATTTTTGAAGAAAGAAATTAGCACTAAGGGCGTGTCGCCCACCAAACCTGCCCCCTCCCCCGCACCTCCTTTGACACCCACTTTTTTTGGGGCTCCAGCCGTCTATGCAAATAGAAGTGTTTTGGTGTTTCATAATAATAAATAATAATTAGCAGTAAGCAATAATTACCAAGGTACATAATGAAATCTATTTAATTATCAATTTAACGACAAATAGTTAATGTGATAGTCTGAGATAAGAGCCAGGATATCCTCTCAAACAGAAACTTGGCTACGCCACTGCAAACTATTGACAAAATACTAAGGGTTCCACTGATCAAAGAAATTAAGATACGCTGCTTTACTCTATAATTTATTTCCAGAAATTTACGCAATTGTTCTGATCGGAATATGAAAGTAACTACCCACTGTTCTGCAGGATAAATAAATACGTGGCAGTAAGTTTGTTTTGTTTTGGTCATTAGAATTTTAGGACATGCTTTACAATGATAAATATTTACTAGCACATTTCTTTTAAAAATAATTAGCTACCGAATATTGAATAATAATCAACCTAAAATACTTTTCAATGTAGCTTTACTCTTTCATTTCTTTCCACTAATTCAAGTAATTATTCTGGTTGGGACGTGAAAGTTACTACCCACTGTGTTCTGCCTCCTACAAGATCCCGTTCATTGTCTTTATGTCGACGACCTCTTGATATGCAATATTGTTCCTTCCCGTCATAATTGTGTTTCAAGTTTGATGTTTTTTGACACACTGAATATTCACGTTGCATCGGAAGATTGCATTGGCAGTGGCAATTTGACTCTGTGCGTTTATAGTATAAAAGCGACTCGAATGTTGGACAAATTAATACGGAGTAGTACTTTTCTATTTTTACCGTATCAGCATACAGTCACAGCATACTTTAAACAGCATAGAAAACTATAATCTCTATTAATAATAAAGCTCTGTCCAGATCTCTCTCTGTCTGGATCTCTGTGACGCGCATAGCGCCTAGACCGTTCGGCCGATTTTCATGAAATTTGGCACAGAATTAGTTTATAGCACGGGGGTCTGCATCTCGAAGGGATTTTTCGAAAATTCGATTTTGTTCTTTTTCTATTCCAATTTTAAGAACATTTTACCGAGCAAATTATCATAACATAGACAAGCAAATTGTTATGACGTGGACTAGCAAATTACCATAACATGGACGAGTAAACTACCATATGCAACTACGGGCGAGCAACTGAACAAAGCAAATTGGCGAGAAATTCATCATCCATAATTTGTAAATATACAGGCGAACCAAATGACCTCTTAATTTTCTACTACGGGCAAAGCCCTGCGGGTACCACTACCACTAGTATTAAATAAAAGAATTTATCTCACATATTGTGGGGTGTATACTACAACTTGTCACTTCAATATAGTTTTTTCATACGGCTTCGAGGAAAACTCAACAACTTATTTTTCTTCCCGATATTTAGAGGATGTGAAGATTTGATTTAAATGTTATGAAACCACCATTTCTAAATTTTATTTAATCAGAAATATTCATGTCTTCTTTCGAACAAAAATGTGCAACAACTACGACATGTTTACGAAAGTAACTTTTGAATCTCAGTGGGAGAGAGATTGTAGTCGGGGTTCCTTGTTGTGTCTGCTACAGATTATGTATTTGATTTTTTTTAAAAACTTTTTCAACAGGGTGGTGACAGATCAGGGAGATCAGAGAAAAATCAGGGAAGTTTATTAGTGAGAGGATTTGAAAAAAAAAAAAAAAAAATCTGGGAAAATTTATTAAAAGATTTTTTTTTTTTTGGCTTTGCAAAACTAAATACCCTATTTCCCTACGCATTTTCTACCAATTAATTATCTGTTTAAAAAAAAGGTAAAATTAATGAGGTTCGATTATACACTACCGCATATTTGTGCATCTTTTTTTCTCAACGTCAAAGTACAGGGTTAGCATGAAAGAATATCCCGGTTTTAAAATTTATATTTTATAAACTATTACACTTACCCACTATAAATTACACATAACAATAAAGATAAACTGCCAAGTTTCTTTGAACGTAAGTAACTACTTAAACGTACACGTTACGCACTAGCGCAGCCAGAAATTCCTTCCGGATGGGGTTTTTTGGTCACAACAGTCCTTACATGTGTATTAACTACTGTATTAGGATTGGCAACAATGTTAAAACCAAGACCTCTAGGGTAGGGTGGTTTAAAAATAAATGTAAAAAAAAAAACGTTTCTCCTGGATACCGGCACACCCTCCAATATTTTTAGACTTGTGGATAGCAATACACTGAAAGAATTTTAGATTCCTATTTCAACTGAAAGATGGTGCTCAACCCCCTCCCCCTAACTTCAATAGTATGGGGAGGAGAGGGGCTAAAATACTTCGAACTGAAAAAACAATGCTACATATTATAATATATAATAGAAATATGCATATACATTGCAATAAAACAACTATTTACAAAAAACAGCTGGGGAAATTAAATATTTCTCAATTTGTGGCATTTTCTATGATACGGCTAATGTTAAATGAAGGGGTCATTGAGCACCGTCTTAAAATTTGAGTAAGAAGCTAAAACGTTTACAGCATAATACTATTAGTAAGTGCGAAAAAAAAAGGAGGTGTCCTGGTGTCCTGAACTCTAGCTGAAAAAAAGTTTTTTTGAATCACCCTACTTTAGGGGTTGTTTTTACCCCCGAACTCCCCCACCGCGTTGCCTTAGGAAAAGGAGCATACATCGAGCATTTGTGAGTGAAAAAATCCTTTAACAGTTTATCTTTATTTTTATGTATCATTTATAGTGCTAAGTGTAATAATTTATGAAATTTTTAAAACAGGGATATTATTTTATGCTAACCCTGTATTTATTTCGTTTATATCGTTCGTAACTGCAGATCTATCATTTTTTTGCATTTCTGTCATCAACTGTACGTTAGCTTTATTGTATAAGCTTGCTTATGTGATGTCCACTGAAAAAAAAAGAAAAAAAAAATTAATTTGAATTCTTAAATTTTGAATTCAAATTATGTTTTTCGCAATCACGAGTTGCGACAGGACCCTACTCATTGGTTACTACTTTACTCACTTGTTTCTAGACACGGCTCTTGTGCCGTGTCTGTTGCCGCTCCCTCCAAGTCTATCCTCCTGTTGAACGGAGACGTGTGTATTTGTTGTGTATGTGTAGGCTTTTGTGTGTGTGTAGACCTGTCTGTATGCACGTTGGCGTGTGTGTACATGTGTGAGTGTGTATGAGCGTGCGTGTGTCTAGGACATGGACGCCACCGACCAGGAGCGGCTACCGGAGAACGGAGCCGCGCCAGCAGGTGACGATGGTGGTTGAAAAAGGCACGGAACATCAAAGACGGTCAAATGAGAACAATAAGCAATCGTGATTGCTTAAAAAAAATAAAAAAAAAAAAAAAAACACCGCAGAAAAAAAAAAGTCAAATTCCAACATTTTCCTGTTGTTAGTATTAAATCCAAAACGCGTTTCTTCAAATATCTCGGAAACTCATTTCTGGAGATACTGCCGTTTACTTGCCCACGACAGTATAAGATAAAATAAAACGTACAAACGCTGAAAAGTTTATGAGAATACTCCTGGATACTGAGCTTAGTTTCTATATAAGTTCAGCTCCAGTCAGAGTTGGGCAAATTTTAATTGCATTCACAATTAAAAATTAACAATTGATTAATTGGTAAACGTAACCACAACAACTAACAATTGATCAATTGTAATTGTGAAAAATTACAATTAACAATTAATTGTTAATTGTAGTTTACTACAATTAACAATTCTCGATTGTTCTGTGAATTTTAATTAAAACTAACTCATAAAAAAATTACTGGTTTTGTACAATATATTCTACAGACGACAGGTCTACCTGGGACGTGGACACTAAGCAGGTACCATATTACTATCTAACTATTTAAATACACATGTTAGCAATAAATAAAATATCAATAAAATATCAGTAACTTTATTACGAGCAATAAATTATTTACTGCTGCATATGACTTTTCTCAAAAAATCTTATGGCTCCAGCAAAATTTCCTCAAAAAATGTATATTTCAATTAAAAATTAAATTTTTTTTTCTGTACTAGTAAAAGTCCAAAGAACATCTGAGGGAAATTACAGAAATGCATCTTAATTACACGATTTAAAAAAAAAAATAAATAAATAAACAGTGCGGTCTCTGAGATCTCACGTCCCCTGTTATGTCCTTCTGTCTCACCTTCCCTGTTACGGGTTAAACTATAAAACAATGATTTGCACAATTTTAAAATGCTTAATTAAAACACAAACATTTACGTGAGGAAAAAACTTGCCAAGACGAGACTAGTTAACGCGGCGAGCGAGCGATCAGCACTGTACGAAAATACGAATTCGAATAATACTTTGAACTCTGTACGCTGCGCTGTGCGTATTGATACATTAAGTTAATTATTAGTTTTAATTGTTTCATAAAACAATTTTAAAAATTGTAATTATTTTAATTGTGAAAAGCGATTAACGTACATTAATCTAATTAAATTAATTTCAAAGTACAATTGATAGTTCAATTGCAATTACTTTTTTAATCAATTAACAAGGCAATTAAAAAAAATAATTGATTTTAATGCCCAACACTGGCTCTAGTGCGCTTTTTTTTTACATTTAAATTTAATTATTTTTTTTAATGCCATTTACGGGAATAGATGGCTTTGAGAGCAGGATTACCCCACAGTACAGGTGCCCACCTAGGAAAAGGGGGTCATGGTGCAGACTGCGCCATTGAAATTTTTAGAGGTGTGTGTGTGTGCTTTGAGAGGTAATTTTCGATTTTTTCGGACGGGTCTTGCTTGGGGGCGGGGAGGTCTTTGCAATACGTAGGGGAGGGGGAGGAGTGCACCCTTGCTCTTGAGGGAGGGGGCATCGCGCGCCATAGGGTTCAAAGGTAGCCTAAATTTCTGCAACTAACTCATAGGCAAACTAATGTTGATAATTTATTCAAGAGAGTAAACGTCAAAAAGAAAGAAGCGAACATCAAATTAATTCCACGCGAATCTTTCCAAGCACGATTCTGATAAACCCATTCCTAATTTTAAATATTAGAACTCCTTGCTTTATTCTTTTTCCGTTATAAATACATTCACAGGTGGAAGTGTGCCGAAGAAGGAAGAAATTCGAACTGATGCTTCCTGTTGTGCATCGAGAAGCTATCCTGAGATTATGGAAGTTGGAAGCCGCAGACAGCAGCTTTAGCGAAAACGGCCGTACCTTTCAGAGAAGAGTCTCATGTGGTAAAGGTAAAAGATTAAAAAAAGAAACGAGGTTAGTGAAAGGTAATGTTTTTTTCCTGGTTGTTCGCGTGCGAGGGAATAAAATCGATGTGCCGTTGTTTTCGAACGAGTTGATTCTTTAAATATTGGTTCTTGCGGTCGAGACATTAAATCATATTTTGAGATTAAACGAGAGATTACTAGTAAAACTAAGAGGAATATAAGCGAGAACAGCTGAGGAAAATCATGACATTCGGGAAATTTATACGAAATTGAATCAATTGGGACCGGATAAAGTTCAGGCAAGATAAAATCCAAAATTCGAGCTTCCGTTGTTTTTAAAAAGTTTTAATATCCTCTTTCCAAGGATGTAAATACAACAGAGAGATAAAGGAATGTAAAGTATTGAGAAAGAAAAGAAATAAAAATAGGAGAAAAAGATGGAAACGTAAAGCAAGCAAGTTATATTAAAAGAGAAATAATGCGCAGAGTATTATATTCAACAGTACGAGAGAATGCCAGCTCATAGATAACAGAAAAAGAGCATTAAAGACAAGGAACACAAAGCTGGATGTACTTTCTCGCTCTTGTCCTTTCTTTGTGTGAATATGTTGTTGTACTGTGAATGGTTGATGGTTACCCTATAAACGGGTCCTAATGGCATGTGTGTATTGTAGAAGTGGGACTTCACATCAAATTACGATACCGTTGCAAAAGTGAAGCATCGCATACAAATTGCCAGCCTAGCTGGCATAAGACAACAACTAGTGATGTGCCGGATCGTTAAAAAAGTAGATCCGCGGATACGGATCCGGATCATTAGAGTCAAGATCCGCGGATACGGATCTCAATTTTTTTTTGTCCAATTCAACTATCCAAGTGTAAAATTTATTACGGAAGGTATTCCCGTCACTATAATAACACTGTTTCTTCAAAGAATGTCATCTACGGCGGAAATATAATTAAGACTATGATTTACTCCTTGAAGAAATCTCCGTTAAAATTGATGGAGAGTTGGAAGGAACGGGTCAGCGCAGCATTAATGCTTAAATAGAATGTGAAAAATTATTTGTAACTTGCTCGGTAGATGTAGGATACATGAGCAAGAATGTAAAGCTGCTACTGGATAGGCAAGAAATAATTTTTCACATTTTATTTCAGCATAAATGCAGCGCTGACCCATTCCACCCAAATTACTCCAAACGACGGAATAACAGAGCCGGGAACACCTTTACAATAGAGACCTTTGTCTCACTTTTTTTTTTTTTTTTTTTTTGAAGGATGCCGGAAAAACCAAAATGAAAAAAATAGAAACCCCAAATCAATAACAAAAACTAATATTAAACTAAAAATTAAAAAACAAAACATGTCTCAGGGGGCCGTTGTCTTCTGAAATGATACCTTATAATTTAAATAAGGAATAAAATTTAATTAAACGGAATTTAAAAGTCTTTTCTTCAAATATTTAAAAAATTTTAAAATATAAAAGATCCCGTTTAAGATCCGAGTAAGATCGAAAAAGTAACGGATATGGATACGGATCTTTATTTTTCCTCGGCTATCCGCGGATACGGATATTCGAAACATCACTAACAACAGCACGAAGCTAAGAATAATTACTCATTTTTTTCCATTCATATCCAATTTTATAAACATACGAACATCGTTATTAAATAGTTATGATCAGTTAAAGAATAATTTTTGCGAAAAAGAAATTGAAAAGTAATTTATGTTTCACTCATGTTATTAATTCAACAGTCCATTCTTTTAAACGTACATGACTTTATTACAATTTTTGAAGTGAAACTTTTTATGCGAGGGCTTTGAAATTCCGATCCGCAAGTTTTCTGTGTGACGGACGTAGATTTTTTTAATTGTTGCTAAAAACAAGGAAAAAAAAATAGTATAATTTTTAGGTTAGTTTTGTTTATAAATTCAACAAATTAATTTCAAGGCTGAGCTTCAGCAAGCATACCTTTGTGGATTTTGGGCATCAAGTGATTAGTTTAAAAGCGTAATCCACATTGCTTAAGTTCATCTCTGAAATTAGTTTCTTAATTTTATTAATAATTTAACTTCATAATTAGTATTCAATTTCATTGTTAAATTAAAAAGCGGATATCGAGTACTGTTTAGTTTTCTCGTTCTTTATAGTCCATTTTCTTCACTAAAATACTTTATTGCAAATATGTCAAAGTCAGGCGCAGAGAGAACAAGGGCCTGGAATGACAGAAAACGTACGGGTTAAGTGACAGTTCAGAATGTAAAAAAAAGAATCATACAAGTTTCATTTCTATCGTGTGTCTTTACGACACACAATTTGTTTTCTGTTTTAACTAAATATTTACATCAAAAGAGAAAAACAAGCAATAAAAACGCTAGCCCAAGTTCATTAAAACTTTTAAATATTTTACTCCATGGATTTTCCAGTGATCGACATTTTTCGAGGGAAAAAAAAACTGCGTCTTACTTTCATGTTTCAAATGTTTGGTACGTCTAATCACAATGCTTTGAAATGCATTAAATTGCCCCAGCTGCAAAAACGAGGAACCTCAGACGTAAAAAAAAAGTCCCAGTAATTTGGGAAATAGATTGCAACTAGGTTAACGCTCATTGTGATACGGCAGAATTCATTCGAATCTAAATTAGCTCAAACGCACTTCAGCAGTTTCCAATTTGATTCGCTTGGATAAATTTCGGGATAGCTTATATTTTTATTGCCATTGAGATTTAAACAAACACTTTCAGTTTTTTTTTTTTTTTTGACAATGAGAAGCAATGCGTTCATTTGCATATTTAATGGTTTTATTTAATGATCACAATTAATTAAATTTATAATTGGAATAAAATTAAAGCTAGCAACAGATAAGGATTGGTCTTTTTTTTTTTGATATTCCGTTGCAATAAACTTGGAAAAGTAGTAATTACCTATTATTTGCAGCTAAAAAAATATCGTTAGACTTCAACGAAACCCTTTTATTAGGTAACTAACTATTCATCCAAGACAACTTCCTCCGAATCTGACTTCTGAAACTTTTAAGGTTTTAAAGCAAGTTCGAAGATAGAAGCAAAATTTTCCGCCCTTTCATTGACCAAATGCAATTCACCAGTATACATCAAAACATATTTCTTGATTTCCTAGGGGAGGGGTGTCATGACACAGACTGCGCCCTGGAACTTTTTAGGGGAGGAGGTGTTGAGGAATAGTTTTCTCTTTTTTTTGGGGGGGGGGGGGGGTCTTTGGAATTTGTGGGGAATGGGCACTTCTGGATTTTGTATCATATGGTTTCTCCCTCAGTGTTATACATGGAGATCCAAAAGTCACGAAACACGATTTGAAATATTTTATTAAAAAAAAATAACTATTGATTTTAAATACAAGTTATTTTGCTTCCTGGCAAAACTATACTTTTCAGTATGACGCACTGACATTTTCAGAGTTTTAGTCTGTCGTGTTGTCGAAATTATTTTTCCCAGAATCAAGGAACTTTTAATATTGAGCATAGAATTTCTCAATTGATTAATTTGAAGCCGTTGATACTTTCAATAATTCTTTTACGAACATTGCTACACTCAACAAAACAAAAACATTTCGACGAATATCTAGTTTTCGGGAAACTGGAAATGTTAATAGACCGGAGAAGTTGATGTCCATCTCCACTGGGCCAACACGAAATAGGCAGGAAAAGAAAAGTATATCGTTGAACTCCAAATTCAGAGGCTCTCAGGAATCAAGGGTGGATTTTTCGTATGCAATTTCTTACAAAGCTCTGAAGAAATTGGAGTTCCATGCTTATCGTGCTCGTATTATTCAAAAATTAAAAACTTTTCATAAAATTAAATGATTACACTTTTGTCGATGACTCAGGACGTCTTTTTACTAATAATAAAGCTGAAAGTCTCTCTGTCAGGATCTCTGTGACGCTCATAACGCCTAGACCGATTTTCATGAAATTTGTCAGAAAAGTATTTTGTATCATGGAGGTGTGCACCTCGAAGCGATTTTTCGAAAATTCGATTTCGTTTTTTTTATATTCCAATTTTAAGAACATTTTCCCGAGCAAAATTATCATAAGATGGAGAAGTAAACTGTCAAGTTATCATAAAACGTGGAATCGTAACATGAGCAAGCCAATTGGCGAGAAAATGACCTTTTAATTTTCTACTACGGGCAAAGCCGTGCGGGTACCACTAATTCATGAATAAAAATAGAAAATCTACACGTTAACTATGAAAAAATTTTGCTTTCGGCAAAAATTCCGAATCCTGGGAAAACTACACCTCGCTACAGACAAAAAGCTAGTGAATGGAAAATGAAAATAAAAATAGCGTCATTCCGAAAGTATAGTATTAGCTCCCCCTGTTTTTTACTTTTGCTCCCCCTGTATTTTACTTTTATCATCAGTAAGCATTATTACATTTACTTTTTTTATATAAAGCTTGTCCTGACCTTTTATGATACAAAAATTACATTTTTGTTGATAACTTCTCCGATCACGTCTACTCCCACCCCTCTAGATTGACTTTATTTTTGAAATAAATTTTTAATTTCGAAGTGGAGACATGTGGTTTCTACCTAATTCTAGTGACCTCAGTTACCCTAGCAGCGATACTGTAAATTTGTCTTAAATGGACAAGAAACAGTTATATTTTTTCCTGAACACATAGCAGAAGGCAGAATAATTGTTTTTCATTTTAGGCTGTCAAATTTCAGAAAGTGCTTCCATTTTTCAGCTTTACGCTGAATTTTGAAAGATTAGAAATATTACGAAAAGATCATCTAACTCTTATAGTAATGGCATTTATTTTTTTAATTTGATCTCCAGTTTCGTATGAACATGAAATTCCTTCAATAAATTGCATTTCTTCATTTTATTTAGCAGAATTTCAACAAAATGTTAAATTTTTTCACTCGGTCAGTCAAATTTTTCAGCATCAAAAATTCAATTTTATCAGTGGAAAAAAATTAATTAATTAAAATAAACCTCTTTGGAAAACCGAGTTAACTGAGTTAATCATTTGAATGAATAACGCGACAATTGACCCACGAAAGAAAAAAAAATCACTTGATAACAGATCATTCAACTGTTAGAAACATCGATACCTGGTCATAAGATTGTGCAAATATTTCTATCTTCCCTAGCCAAAAGAAACCGCCGTCCTTCACTCTTCTCTTCAGAAAAGAACTTGCAATCCCTACCCCAATACACACAAAAGCACGCTCCAATTTTCCAACATATATTCCGCATTGTTCTCATGATTAGCATAATGGGAAGATTAGCTTCCGCAGTGAGATGCACAAATGACCTTGTGAGCGAGTTCTGCCAGAATCAAGGGCTGATCGACAAAGCTCGAGCTAATCCTTCCAAATCGGAAGTGCAAAATTAGTAAAAGGTGAAGGTCTCGTTTCGCACGGACCAGTGAAACTGGTCAATGCCACCACTGCTTTTGCGGTAGTTGTGGAAGCCTCAGTCCTTCCTTTTTCGATGTAGTTGGTTGCACAAACAGTCGGTATCCTTTTCAGCGAGACTGGGTATCTTTATTATTTATGCATCACGCAGGAACAAATTTGCCTAAAGGCAGCTGGACACGCAATACTCTTTTGTTATTCAGGTACGGAAAACTAGGTAGTCGATCTCTTATTTAAAAAATTGCACCAACCTCCGCTTGGGGGTTCACATTGAAACTTAATAATATTGATGATATTTTGTGACTGATAACTACCAAAGAACAGAAAAAAGTTGATATTTGTTTTCTTTCTAAAGGGGACTGCGTCAGGCTGTTTAGCCTTTTGCAGACCTAGTGCGATCCCCCGCTACGGCATCCAGTATTTCATGTGCCACCATTAAGGTGCGGATGTCAATGGTATAGATAATTTTGACGCCCAGTTTCCCACCAAGTGGAGTCATCTGGGCTCTTTTCGATGCGAAACTGCACTAGGGATTTAATTTAGCCGAGAACATTCAAAACAAAACGAATTTTCAAGGTATCTTTTGCACAGCGCAGAAGGCCTTGTCTGACCACTGCGCCACCCAGCCGACAAACTCATAAATTTAAGAGGTACAATTACAAAACAGTGTTGCTATTTCAAATAAAAATTCAAAACTCAGCTAAAATTTACATCTATCATCAATCTTATCAATCTTATGTTTTGGGGTGAAGACTAATGTGGTACTGTCTGTTTTCTTTAGCCGAAACCTCCCGCGAATTTGCGCATGCGTCAGGTCTGCTCTGATTCTATCAAAATAAGGGTGGAAACCCGGAAGTAAAAGAACGCAAATTGGAAATGAAAAATAACGTTATCAGCAGTTCTTCCAAAGTAGCGTCGAAAAAAAAAAAAAGCAATTGCGAGAGGAAAGTACCAATCCTCAACCTATCGCCCATTTTTTAAATGGAATCGATGGCGAGTGATGGTATAGGTTTTCGGGAATAGATGGTACGAACAATTCAGTTTTCCCATACTGCCTGGAGGAAAACTCAACAGATTAATGTTCTTATTTTCGTGATTTTTCGAGAATGTGAAGGCTTGGTGTAAATGTTATTAAACCGACATTCTAAAATTTCATTTAATTAAAATTTTTATTTCTTCTTTCGAACAAAAATTTTCAATAAAAGTAAAACCTTCTATTTTGCCAAATTTGTTATTACCTAGTTACAGTACTCAGTCAACAATGTATATTAAGAAATAATGAACATAGCATATAAAACTTTCAGATTCTTTTATTTCTTCAATTTTTTAACCAGTGGTTTCAAACCACTGGTCAAAATAACGGAAGCATTTTCACAACGATCGCCCGACATGCGTCGCAAAAGCAAAACAACACTTTTCTTCCAAAATACTCTTTGGGAATCCTTGAACTGGCAAGTAAACAAACTTTGAACTCCGTGCTTTTGTATACTCTAAAAATTCCTTGACACATAAACCACTGAAGCAAAAAGGAGACCACTTCAAATTTTTATATGAAATCGAAAGAAAAGTTCAAGTATACGTACGTGTTTGTGTGCGACTTGGTTTTGCGGATTGGAACAAACAATTGTTGTTTTTTAGCGTGTTACTGATATGGATGAGGGTTTGGAAGTATATATATATGAATGGGGCGGGGGGCGATTTCGATGCATAAGTAAAAGAAACACTACATATTTTTTTCTGTCTGTAGAAAAATTACGTAAGAAATCATTGCTTAATATAATGCTGTGGGCAGGTTAACGGGTAGCAGGTTTATCTGTAGAAAAGAGCTTTCGAGACATTTGAAGACTCGCGTTTTGCATTCAGTACTAACAATAGTGAAATGTTGGAATTTGACGTTTTTTCGCGCTTTTTTTTCAGCAGAAACCAAATAAGTCATTTAAACAAGCTTGTAAAGGGTGCCCCAAAATTACCGCAAGATTTGAATTTGCCACAATTTTTGCTGTGAATTGTTGGCAGCCACGGAAAAAGAACAATTTGACAGCTGGGAGTTTAGGGTTAGTAAAAATGGAGTGTTATGCTATTATACAGCCAGTGAAACAATTCAATCACTGCATGAGGAATTTCCTGTTCGTGTCCTCTCTCGTTTCGGTGATATGAATTGTACCCTAGATCGTGTGATTTTACATCATTAGACTTCTCACTATGGGGTTATTTGAAGTCAAACGTCTATGTCAGCAATCCCACAACCACCTGCGCATTACCTAATTGCGATATCGAGCGCCAATAACAGTAAACTGCTTGACCCGCCCAAACTTTCATTATTTTTCAAATAATTGTTCGATAATGAAAACGCATTATAGAATTGAAAACGCTCCATTTGTACCCTAGACCCTCAGCTGCCAAATTGTTCTTTTTTCAAGATTGCCCACAATTCATTGCAAAAATGGCGGCAAATTCAAATCTTGCGTTAATTTTGGGACACCCTTTACAACAAAACTAGCGTACAATAGATAACAAAAATGCAAAAAAAAAAAAAAAAAAAAAAAAAAAAAAAAAAAAAAGAACAAGGAAAAAAAATAATTTGCAGTTACTGCCCTTTACATGCTCACGGCAGTATACTCATCACCTGAACTTGAAACTCGTAAAATACTATGTCCAAACTTCTACACTAAATCTAGCCTCTTAAATATTTTTGTTTACTTTTTATTTTTTTAAATTTCAGGGCTTCAAGCTATTCCAGAATACCTTATTGCAGGGGTTCCCAAACTTTTTCAGTTCGCAGCACCCTTTATAAGAATTGGAATTTTCTCACTGCGCCCTTGCGTGTCTCTGTCATATGCAATATACAGGGTATTCCGTTTTAACCTGCAAGACCTTTATTTTCGCAACCGTTAGTCCTAGATTTATACTTCCAAATGTAAAAATGTTCAAAATCAGACGCAGGGGGATATTGAAAGTTTGAAGTAAAAATAAGAATATGCCAAAAAATACAAAATTGTAACTTTTTATACTGACCCCAGGTCCGCTAACTTATGTTTAGGGAAATAATCTCCTTTGAAAAGTAATTCCAACACAAAAAGTTTGAAATTAGTACGACCAATATTCACCGAGATATCAAACGCAGCGTTTTGTGACTTATATCACTTTTCACTCGCCGTTAATAACATCTTTTGGGGGGAAATGTAGTTGTTAACAAGTGTTTAAAATTATATGTGTGCATAGAGTGTGGTTTTTCAAATTGTTCGAGGTTTTGTAGTGCGTTTTTGCGTATCACGGCATAACATTTATTTTTGAATAGCAATTAAAAATATGAATACTTTGTTTTTCTTGCTTTGATGTCCTGTCATTCTTTGAAAGAGCGATAAGTACCAATTTCATCTTCTGTATGGTCCCTTGAAATTTTGAATTGAAATATCTCCTTGAGTTTTGGTCGCACAAGTGTCAAGTTTTTTGTATCAGTAAGTTTTCAAGGGAGATTATTCCTGTAAATATTGGTTAGGGGACCTAGGGCCCGTATAAAAAGTTAATTTTTTTATTTTTTGACTCATTTTTATTTTTGCTTCAAAATTTCAGTATCTGAACTCTGCATCTGATTTTGAACATTTTTGCAATTGTAAGTATACACCTAGGACTAACGGTTGCGAAAATAAAGGTCTTGCAGGTTAAAACGGAACACCCTGTGTATTGATGAGAGTTACACTTCACAGCACCCCTCACCTCTTTCTACGGCACACAGTTTGGGAGCTTGTGCCTTATTGCATTGGTACATAATGCCAAGGTATAAACGCACAAACTTTTCCAGTACGTTCAGTTAATCTACCAATTATAGCCAAATAAATTGTCTTCCTGTTTTAGAAATATAAGATTCAAAAAAGTGTCGCTAGTTTATTTTTAAAAACTGATCTTAAGTTTAATTACATCTCTGAATAAAAAAATCGTCACAATTCTTGAACTTTCAGTAATACGTCGTATTGATTCTAAACCGAAAGAAACGCTAGAAGTGTTTCGAAAATTGCATTATTGTCTAAAAGAGTTCAGAATCTCCAGAATGATTCGTTATATCGTCACCTCAGAGCAACAGTAAGACATCTAAAGTCTGAAAACCTAATATGTCCTACTGTTGCTCTGAGGTGACGATATGTCCCAGAGTAGAACGTTTTCCAAAACTCAAAATCAACAAATAGAACCCTCTACAAAAATTCACGAACCGCAAAATCAGATTCTTCACGAAAATCATAATCACAAAAACGCACAGAGAATTACTAATGTTCATTGTAAAAGCAATCTTCTTAAAGACAAAAAGAGAGAGAGAGAGAGAAGGGGGGGGGGGCTTAGGAAATGGTCCCCGTTGACGAGATGAAGTAACTTTCACGTACTGCGTGAGGATCAGGGCCGCCGAGATCCAAGGCGGGCATCTTGTCAATTTGGTCGCCGGACCAAATGGAAGGAGGGGGTCCTCCCATAAAACTCATAAGATATACACTACTCTGATTCCGAGCCAGCCTCTTAAAGGATCGAGCCCCTAGTTTCCGACTAGGCTGACATGGCCTCCCGTCGGCCCTGGCGAGGAACGGAAGTACTTGTAAACGACACTTTCAAAATGGCCGCACACTGCTTTAAGAACAGAAAAGTAGCTTCAAGAAGTCAACATTTCGAAAAGACAACTGGGTACTTCACCTTTCCAGTAATTCTAGAACCATTTCTAATGCCGAAAATATTTTTTTCCATCCTGTTATAGGAAGATTCTGAAGATCATGTTTGTAGAAGAATCATTTAACGATGTTCAAAAGAGAAAACATGAGGCTTATTAAAATCCAGGGAATTGCCTCAATTTAAGTAGCAACAGCTGTCGAAATACATTCAAAGAAATGATGAGAGTGGTTATTATCTTTATTTCAAAATACTTCTATGTTGTTTGATCAGGATTTATGACATTCTCCTTCATTCAACTCAAAGATAACAATTTGAATTGTCATTTGACTTGAATTGCGCCACATGAACAGAATTTACGGTATCTATTAAAATCTTAATTTCTTATTATCGGAAGGCAAAACAAATGCTTATAGAGAGTGTGTGGTGTGTGGAGCGCTCTTAATCCGAATTCTTATAATCCGAACGTTTACTAATGAACTGTCAATTTCAAGTTGTCATGGTATGGTCAATTCAATTTAATGTAAAGTAACTTACGCAACATTTTTCGTCTAACGAGCTTTCAAGTGCGAGGGCACCAACGACATAAAGGCTCCGAAATGAAAAAAAAAAAATTAATTTGAATTTTGACATCTTGAATCCAAATTATGTTTTTCGCAATCACGAGTGTGTGTATGTAGGCGTGTGTGTTTGTGTGTGGGGGTTATGTGTGTTTGTGTGTAGGGGGTATGTGTATGTGTGTGTAGGCATGTGTGTTTGTGTCTGTGTGCTGGCATAAGTGTGTGGGTAGTTGTGTATATGAATGTGTGTGTGTGGGGGGGGGGGAGTATGTGCATTTGTGTGTAGGGGTATGTGTATGTGTGTGTAGGCATGTGTGTTTGTGTCTGTGTGCTGGCATAAGTGTGCGGGTAGTTATGTATATGAATGTGTGTGTGGGGGGGGTATGTGTATGTGTGTGTAGGCATATGTGTTTGTGTCTGTGTGCAGGCATGAATGTGTGGGTAGTTGTGTGTATGTGTGTGTATGTGTGTGCGTGTGTGTGTAGTTGTGTATGTATGCGCGTGTGTGTAGGACACGGACGCAACCTGGAGACGGCTTTCGCTATAGGAGCAGCATCGTGAGGAGCCCGTCGACGGTGATGCTGCAGAGGGTGGCGGTGGGAAAATAAAATCAAAGGACATCAAAACAGTCAAATGAAAGCATTAAGCAATCTTGATTGCTCAAAAAAAAAAAAAAAAAAGCATTTAAGGGCCTAATTCTTTTTTAACTTGGTTGTGTTCGTTTCGATGGAACTCCATCCACCAGTAACGTAGCGAGAAATTTCCCTCTGGCTGGCGCAAAGAAAATTTCTGGCTTCGTTATTGGTAGATACAATTGATCGCAGTCAATGCGATCAAATTCTGTTAGAGTTTAATGAGCCCCTGAAGCAATTTGCTTTACTTAGTTCTATTTATCTATAATTAGTATTGCATTAGTCTTTTTTCCACTTTTACACAAATTAAAATCTTTCATATGGCTGCTACGAGATGTCTTTATAAAGGGCGACGAAAGTAATAATTTACAATACCTTTTAATAAAGCACTGTAATTTTAAGAAAAACAGACAAAGTGGCCATCCAAAATGTACTGCGATGGGTATTACACAACTTCCGTTCCGCCACTGTTAACGAGAACATAATGTGGAAGTCTCGTGTTTTATGGACTGTATTTGATCATTGGCTTTCCAGCGTACGGTGCGATTTGGCAGGTTTGTACGCGATGTATTTTACGAATATATGTCCAGCATAATACTGTTTATTATTATTTTTTAAATCTGTAATTTTTAAGCTTTCCAATGCTTGAAACACTAAGGAAAACACACCGCAGTAGTGGCCAGCATGGGCGCCCATATGCAAAATTGTAAGGGGGGGGGGCTCTGATATTTTCCCCATGGTTTAGCGGGATATTTTCCTCATGGAAACCGATTTCAGGACAGATTAGATCATTAAAATTTCATATTTTTAATAACTTATTCGGGCCGCGTGGTAGCCCGATCGCTAGAGTGTCGGATTCGGGGCCGGAGGGTCCTGAGTTCGAACCTCGATGGTCGAAGATCCACCGTCGTCATTAAAGGGGACTGGGCGACGTTAAATATGCTCGTGGTCTCAATGTCCTCCAAGTGAAACGATACCTCTGGGGGTGCTAGCACCAGGTAGCTATTAGCTCCTGGTCTAGTTCTAAATTCTCATTAACTGTTCGATCCGGTGATGGTGTTGCCATCTATCGGTATAAAAAATAATGGAGGCAAGGCACTTAGTATGCAGTCCTCGACATAAATACAGTTGTAGTCAGTTGTGACTCGGAATCGAATAACTTATTCATTAATGGCTGGCGAAGAAATGTTTTTAATTTTTTGCGAAGAAAAAAGCACTAAAAGCAAGCAAGTTCTAATTTCTAAGGGGGGTAGTTCTAATTTCTAAGGAGGTATTCCTCCTGCGCGTTTGATGCACCTTTGAATCCATTGGGAGACCTTGAATCCTATTTTTTCAAATATAAACCTTGAAGTGTTCACTACTGAAGCACTGCTAAGCACTAGCCACTACTGGTGTGTTTACCTGAAACCTTGCTGTCAATTTACACGCTAAGAGGTCTGCTGTTACACAGTTAAACAGGGAAAAATCTTCAAAAATGACTCAGTTTGTCTAATAATGAAACCTAAAAAAATGTATTTACTACAGTGGGCGCCGGTTAATTGAATCAGTGGTTAATTGAATCAAGCACTTTAATGAATCAAATTGCCAAAAATTGAACAAAATCCAGCTATATTGAATTAGCCGCTTTATTGAATCAGCCGTTTTATGGAATCAAAACTGTTAAGAACAAACATGATTCATATAAGCGGCGGCCACTGTATTCAGTTTTGAACTAATAAAATTATAGTTTCAATTCAGAATTTTTACAGCAGTGCTCAAAAGTCTTTTAAACCTCAAGAACTTTTGAACAGCACATGGGGTTATCTGCCATTACTCTTTTCTTTATCACCAAATACGATACCAAACGTATAATTCTCTTTATGGATTCATTTCTTTTGTCTGGATCACTATCATTCCAGACTATGCTTCTGTTTCACAATCAAATAAATTAAGCAAAAGTTTATATACTTTTTAGAATAGGAATTTAATCTCGAGGTAGCAGATATTCTTGACCTTGAGAACTCTATACTTGTAAAACTGATTGTGAATTTATATTTGGAATAAGGAAACACCTTGAAATTAACTCATGTCAAAGAGTTGACCAGGAGATATTCATATTAAACAGTTAACCGTTCAATTTATGAGCATCGATTATTCTCAAAGATGCAGAGTATGATCATTGATTATTATCTAAGCAAATTGTCATTCAGTTTATGAGCAACGATTATTCTGATTAAACAGATTACTGATTTATTTATGGGTATCGATAGATTATTTGCATTAAATAAGTCTCTGATTAAAGTTTGTTTTATTTTTTTGAGATATACATTGTTTAGCTTTTTCGAGCTGAATTCAGAGAGTTACATCAGATCTCAATAGTTCAAGCACAGCCTAACATTTATGACGACCCCTAGAGTGTTCCTTGACAATCGGTAATTATTCTCAGAACCACATAAATGCCCTAAACAAAAACATCAGCTTCTCTATTTAATTTATTTTTTCTTTTTCTAAACATCAGTACATATAATTTTTTTGAATGCTAATGTTTTATGTGTGTGAAGATAACGATTTTCAGCTTTTGGGAAACCAATAAAAATTAAGTATTACATGGCTCAAATTGAAATGTTAAAGCGAAATCATCGCTTCCTAGACCGGGATCTGAAGGGGGTTGAGCATACATAGAAAGGCTGACGCAATATTATTTTTGATTATTGTTACAGGCACGATGGTGATTATGAAACCACATGTCGTCGCCCCCCTGGGTGGTCGACAACCCCGGGGGAGGGGGGAAAGCAGTGGGGGAGCCGTTTCCTAAAACACTCATAACTCGCGAACTATTTGAGATAAAACACTGAAAAAAGTGGCAATCGACGCAACAAAACAAGGGCTTTATAAAAGCTAAATATGATTATGGACCTATCTTTGTTGGTTTCTGAGTAAAATTCCATTTTTCGCAAACAAGCAAAATTTTTGAATAAAATGCGCAAAACAAACTTTTTTTGACCAAAATAAATTCCAAATCAAAATTGTTTGATTTTTTTTTTCAAATGAAGTCCAAAATATCATTATTCAGCTTGTTAAAATCATTTAAGTACTGTTAACGCGTTGAAAAACAAAATGACAGTAGCAAACTCGAACACGATTTGCATTATAGTTCAGGATCTGAAGGGATATTTTGAGCATGCATGGAAGACCTGACGCAAAATTATTTCTGATTAATGTCACAGGCACTATAGTGATTATGAAACCACATGTCTTCGCCCCCTGGATGGTCGAGATCCCCGGGGGAGGGGGGAAAGCAGTGGGGGGAGCCGTTTGCTAAAACACTCATAACTCGCGAACTATTTGAAATGAAACACTGAAAAAAGTGGCAATCGACGCAACAAAACAAGGGCTTCATAAAAGCTAAATATGACTATGATCATATCTTTGTTAATTTCTGAGTAAAATTCTTATTTTTCGCAAACAAGCAAAAAATTTGAAAAAAATACGCATTTTTTTTTCAAATTATCAAAATTATTTAACTGTTTAAGGAACCAATAAAATCTGAAATATCATTATACAGTTTGTTTAAAATTACTTAAATATTATCAAAGCGTTGAAAAGTGAAATAAAAGCAAGCTCAAAAAGCATTTGAGGTAATTCACAAAAGGAAAAAAAAAAAAGTTTGCGCTATGTACCTTGAAGACTCGACATAAACCAAAGTAAATTTTGTGGCTCTCCTGTTTTGGCGGTTTTATTTCGTAATATTATCAAAACAATGTCCCAGTTAAGTAATTACTTAATTACTTAACCTTTAACGCATTATAGCTGCTTAGTATGGGTCACAATGGGACTTTTTTAAAAATTAAAACATGCAAGTTTGCAAGTACGAAGTAATTACGGAAAGGATAAATGATCAGGATAACCCTTTTGCAGATTTTACTCCTGAGTTATGGAATATAGTGAGCGAGGCTATTGCCACATAAGCAGCATCAAAATTTTAGTGGAACGTTAAAGAAAATGTGAATAGTCTCTTATCTAGAGAAGTCCTGCAATGGCAATGTCTTCAGTAGCGACTGCAAAACAGCAAAAGAAAACCAAAAAACATTTAACCTGGGAAACGTTTACTCAAAAGTGATGTTAGTACATCTAAAAATCATTCCCATACAATAAGCCCAATGCTAGGTTAGGTTCATCAGAATAGTTCACTGAAGCAAAGCGCGAGGTCCGATTTCGTGAATGTAATTGAAAATGATACTTCTTGCAGCAAAACTCTGGAAGAAGCACCCGATTTTAAGAACAAAGTTCAAGTTATCGATGGAATGAATGACTCTGGTCCATATTGTCCCAAACACTACTTTCAAATGTAGCAAAGATTTTGCAGGTCTCCAAATAAAAAATAATAAAATTTTCTCTCCAATAGTCAAACTACACGAGTGGACCTTAAACACGATCGGTACATCTCACTGTCGTTTTCATAACTTGAAAACCAGAAGTTCCGGAAAGTACATTACAATAATTTTTTGTCATTTCCATCAGAAATAAATATAATATCAGCTCTTTACCATGCTCCTGCAATTCTTTCCAGCATGTGCTAAGAAGTATTGCTCAACTGTACTATTGAATCAATTCCCCTGTACCTTAGCAGTTCCTTTAGATGTAACCAAGTTTGGGTTTCACTTGAATGAAAATAAAACAATAAAGCCCCACACCTTATGATCAGGGCTGCGGAGTCGGAAGGAAAATGACCGACTCCGACCCCGACTCCGACTCCTGGATTTTGAAACGCCCGACTCCGACTCCAACTCCGACTCCGACTCCGGATTAAAAAAAAAATAATTGTATTTTTTCAACTCCCTCGCTCTCTTCAGGGGAAGGGGGAAAACCTCTAAACGGAGATTGAAATATTAATTCCTTTTTATGAAAATTTCGCATTTTGTTTTTTATTGTAAACCTAAGACGCATACAACGTTAGAAATTCAATTTAAAGATCAAATTTTCCAATAGTTACGAGTTAAAAAGTGAGATGACTTAAAAATCCCTTTTAAAAAATTTGAAAACGATTATCTGTAATTTGCCCCCCTTTAATGTTTAGCAAATAGATATTGATCAAATCGTGTGCTTTCAATTTTTTAAAGCTGTAACTCGAGAGAAAAAAAGCTTTTTTTCTAAATCCAAGTTCTTGAGAGGGGGTGGTTCGCCCCGGGTGACACCCATCTGGTAGATGACACCCAAAGTTAATTTCAGAGTTTATAAAAAATACAAATACTTTAATTCTGAAAATTTTTGCGAATATATTTTAAATTATATTTTATCAATAAAATAGGGCACATATACGTCAGGAGCTAATTTTACACAAAATGCGGCGGTATATAAATTTGTACGAATAGCGGTTACTATACCTATATTTCTTCTTCGCTAAATTTTTAATTTAAATTTTATTGGCTGCTTTGAATTAACCTTAATATGAAGATTTTAAGATTAACTGCAATTATTGAGTGTTGTAATTAAGAAATCATTTACACTTATTTTGTTCCATACTTTTTAGTGAGAACCAAGCTTATAGAAATAGTCTTAATAAAGAAAAAAACATTAGATTATTTCATCGAATCTTTTGGATTCGTACTTTCGCGCCAGAACTTCTTTGAATTTGCCGTTTACCCTTAAACGCTTCAACCTTAGCTACTGGCCTCAATTTACTAATTTGTTACGTTTCTTTTACTATTTTATAATTGAGATCGAGCAAAACACTATATTTCTATTTTTATTTGAAAGTGATTACTTGAAAATGTTAGGCAACAAAACCGTTTGCTGACAGTTGCTATTAGTTAAGTTAAAAAGCAAGCAAACTAGGGGACAGCTACAGAAAGTTCGATAAGCACTCAAGCTAGCTGATTGCCATAGTGGCAGTTATTTCCTTATTAGTATCTTTTTAACCGACTTCAAAAAGGAGGCGGTTATCAGTTCATACCGTATGTATGTTTTTTTTTTTTGTTTGTCCACTCATAGCGTCCCACCTAGTGAACCGATTTTGATGATTCTTTTTTTAATGGATAGAGGATGGCTCAACTTAGGTCCCATTACTTTGTTTGACCATATTTGTTCTTTAGAAAAAAAGTTATGGGCAAAAAACAGTAAATTTCCCTATTAAATGATTAAAATGATATTGTAGCGAAGTTTGCACTTTTCATCCGTGGATAACGGTGGCTCAGTGGTAGAATTCTCGTCTCCCACACGAGCGACCCGGGTTCAAATCCCGACTAGGACAAAGTGAATTTTACTGAAATTTCGTTTCTACTGTTTCCCGCATTTTCTCGAATGTTCTATTAATTTCTGTATCTTTTCAAGTCTGGAAAGTTCCAGCACTTTTTCAAGTTGTATATAAGGAGATGTAACGTTCATTCGTGGTTCTGAATAAAGATCTCGAGTTGAGACTAACGAGTATTCGCTTCATTTGGCTTTCACATTGTCTTCGCTATCTTCATCTACGCGACAATATGAAACTCATTGTTATAAAAGTTTGGTGCCATATAACTGTAACATTAATAGTAATTGTAATGATAATTTTGAATAAAGGCTTTTCTAAAGCAATACAGTGATATAGAGCCGCACTTCTTACTAGGTAACTTCTTACTTTTACTGAAATATCTACATTTACACTAAAAAGAATGAAATAAAAAATTTTTGAAAAAAAAAATAGAACCGACTTCAAAATTGCTCTAAAAAGTGAAAAATAATTTTATTCTTTAAACACCATCGATAATACTTTTAAACATAATTTTTGAAGTTGGCGCAAAAACAAAAAGTAAAATCCATTGTAACCATGCTTCGTTCATATTTTTATCAAAAAATCATCCAAACTTAGGAACGAAACATTTATATCGTTACTCAAATATGCTGTCATCAATGCGTAATGCATGTGGTAGTGAAGAAACTGGACGTGGTTAAATTTATACTTGTAGTTGAGTTATGGCTGTGAATGATTTTATCGATCGTTTTTGCGCCAACTTCAAAAATTATGTTTAAAAGTATTATCGATGGTGTTTAAAGAATAAAATTATTTTTCACTTTTTAGAGCAATTTTGAAGTCGGTTCTATTTTTTTTTTTCAAAAATTTTTTATACATGTAATCGAACCAATTGGTAGTCCGTTTTTAAAAAATGCAAGGAGAGTCAGGGAAAAGGAAAGAAAAAAAGAAACCCGGAGTCGGAGTCGGCATGTTTTCTAACGACTCCGACTCCAACTCCTTTACCCCAAAATCAGTCCGACTCCGACTCTTCGACTCCGACTCCGACTCCGACTCCACAGCCCTGCTTATGATGCAGTCAGTGTTACCAGAGAGTTTAATCCACCCTGCGCAGGCAAGAACTGTAAATAATCTTGTAATTGTTTTATTAATAATTCATCTTGCTGTAAATACTGTGCTTTTAAGACTAAAGCAAAAACCCGTAAACTACAAAATACTCGGAAGAGAACGATTCAATAGAACAATTACAAGTCAACAAAAAAGAGTATTATCCAGCTTTCAGAATTTCTGATGTATTAATGCTTTATGTATGCATATTGATATTCTACAATTATTTTTTAATACGCACTATTTTACTAATTTTATTTAATTAGTTTTTTTAGAACTCTAGTGTATAATTTTATATTTATATTCGTTTTCATAAAAGCTCAAGCTTCTCATTTTTTATATTTATTTAGTACATATTATTTCTTGTATCATTTTTCCTTGTTGAGTAAATTATAAAAAGCAATATCCGCAAAACAATACCCGCAATATTCTTTTGTGCAAATTGAAAACACAAATTAATAGAAATAAATTAAAATTATATTTGAATTGAAACTACTCTGGGCCTGGTTCCCTAGTTCCTCTCAAATTTAAAGCAGTATATAACAAAATTAAAGCCATAGTTAAATACTTTGCAATTAGAATAAGTTTGTAAACTGAAGAATAAATAGTTCGTCATAAGGATAATAAGGCTATTTTTTTTCTCATTAGCATACTGCCGTTTTATTCAATGCGCTAACTTAGGCAAGTGCTTGCATTTTCTATTTCGCTTTTTAACGCTCACGTTAGTCATAATTAAGTAGTTTTAAACAAAATGAATAATGAAATTTCAGGTTTTATTAATTCCCTAAACGGTTAAATATTTTTTTAAAAAAACTTATCTTTGAAAAAAAAGCTTTTCGTATTTTATTCAAAATTTTTACATGGCTGCTAAAAATGGAATTTTAATTAAAAACCAACAAAGATATGACCATAAACATGTTTAGGTTTTTCAAGCCCTTGTTCTGTTGCATCTTTTGCCACTTTTTTCAGTATTTTATTTCAAATAGTTCGCGAGTTATGAGTGTTTTAGCAAACGGCTCCCCTCACTGCTTTCCCCCCTCCCCCGGGGTTGTCGACCACCCAGGGGGGGGCGAAGACATGTGGTTTCATATTCACTATAGTGCCTGTGACATTAATCAGAAATAATTTTGCGTCAGGTCTTCCATGCATGCTCAAAATACCCCTTCAGCTCCTGAACTATAATGCAAATCGTGTTCGAGTTTGCTACTGTCATTTTGTTTTTCAACGAGTTAACAGTACTTAAATGATTTTAACAAACTGAATAATGATATTTTGGACATTATTCGAAAAAAAAATCAAACAATTTTGATTTGGAATTTATTTTGGTCAAAAAAAGTTTGTTTTGCGCATTTTATTCAAAAATTTTGCTTGTTTGCGAAAAATGGAATTTTACTCAGAAACCAACAAAGATAGGTGCATAACTATATTTAGCTTTCATGAAGCCCTTGTTTTGTTGCGTCGATTGCCACTTTTTTCAGTGTTTTATCTCAAATAGTTCGCGAGTTATGAGTGTTTTAGGAAACGGCTCCCCCACTGCTTTCCCCCCTCCCCCGGGGTTGTCGACCACCCAGGGGGGCGACGACATGTGGTTTCATAATCACCATCGTGCCTGTAACAATAATCAAAAATAATATTGCGTCAGCCTTTCCATGTATGCTCAACCCCCTTCAGATCCTGGACTATCCATGCAATATTTGAATATGTTGATTATTTTTACTTCCTTTTACAAAAAAGGAAGTATTGTATTCGCGAAAAAAATTTCACTCAAAAATCGATCTTAATTTCCATTTTACTCACCCCCGAATGAATATTGAGGTTTTTTTTCGACTCGACCACACGTGGATCAATGCCTAAGAAGGTATAGACACGTGAAATATCCATGATGACGATTCCCGAGTTAATGACAACGAATTTTCTCGTGACGTCTGTATGTACGTATGTATGTATGTGCGGATATGTGTATGCATGTCGCATAACTCAAGAACGACAAGTTCTAGAAAGTTGAAATTTGGTACATAGACTCCAAGTGGAGTCTAGTTGTGCACCTCCCCTTTTGGTTGCATTCGAGTGTTTCTAAAGGGATCTTTTGCCCCTTTTGGGGGGTGGAATTATTGTTAATTTCGATGTTATAATTTGGCAGTTATGTTATAATTTTTTCAAGTGGTGTTATAATTTGGCAGACACTTGGCGATGTATATCGCCAGTCCTTTGGTCGCCGAATTTTTCGCCAACTTGGCGACAAATTTGTAGATTTTTTTTTTATTTGTTTCAATTTGGCCACTGTTGGGGATATTTAGAGAGTAAACTATTGAATCAAATTAAAATTGCCAGTAATGGGGAAATGACATTAAATTGGAGCAAAAGGAAATCATGTGATGCACACATCAGCTCGTTTTAAATGATAATACTTTATGCGTGAGAAAATAAAGATTTTCAGCTTCTGTAAAACCAATAAAAATTAAGTATTACATGGTTCAAATTGGAATGTCAAAGTGAAAGCATTGCTTCCATGCAATATTTGAATATGTTGATTATTTTTATTTTATGACAACGCCAAAATGTAGTCGGAAAGACAATGACCCATTTTGCTTCACTCATACAGACACAAAATTTTACCGTTTATGTAGCGATTTAGATTTAAGAAGATTATACTGTGAGAAATGCGGCGTTCATATTTGTCAGAAGCAAATTTTTCCCTTCTAAAACATGCTGAAAGAAAGCCGATATCCAAACTGGTTTTATCCGGCGTTTGCTTACTGATTTTTTAACGATAAGATTCAATGTCAACAGAAGTGTAAAAAATATTGTCGACCAAAATGGTTGATAAAAACTTTCATTGCACAAAAACATAAACTACAAAAGTTTATTTATTTTTTCACTTAACTTTAACTACTCTGTAGTTCATATTTCTAATAAATTGTTCCTGGAAAATGATTTTAGAACTCCAAGTTTCAAAGGAAATAAGGACTCAGAAATTGTTTAATAGTTACCAGTTTTACAATTCCAAGGAAGTGTCGTCGTGCGAAAAGCTATGCTTTTTAGCGAAGTTCTACTACACTTGATATTTTTTAGCGGTAAATATCTTATTTTGGTAGTATTCAATTTCAGAAACTAGCAAGCCCTAATTATTTATACTTTAATCAAAAACTTCTGAGAAACTCCACGACATTTAGTTTCATAGTCCGAGTTAACAGACCACAAGCACTGAATAGAATGAATGCTTCTAATACATTATGCAGGGAAGAAGTTATTGAGAAGAACAAAGTTGCCATTTTGTAATGAAGTCCATAAAAAAATTGGATGTCACACATCGTCGGCTGAATATTACAACTAGGTAACTGCAAATTTGAAAAAATAAATAGAATGTTTCCCTTTTTTGAAAATTTTTACTCGAAAGAAGATATAAATGCTTCTTATTAAATAATAATAATAATTTGAATTTTGACATCTTGAATTCAAGTTATGTTTTTCGCAATCACGAGTGTGTGTATGTAGGCGTGTGTTTGTGTGTAGGGGGTATGTGTATGTGTGTGTAGGCATGTGTGTTTGTGTCTGTGTGCTGACATAAGTGTGTGGGTAGTTGTGTGTATGAATGTGTGTGTATGTTTTTGTGTGTGTATGTGTAGGTGTCTGTATGTAATCGTGTGTGTATGTGTTTGTGTATGTGTGTATGTGTGTAGGTGTATGTGTGTGTGTGTAGTTGTGTATGTATGCACGTGTGTGTAGGACATGGATGCAACCTGAAGACGGCTTTCGCTATAGGAGCAGCATCGTGAGGAGCCTCTCGACGGTGATGGTTCGGAGGGTGGCGGTGGGAAAATAAAATGATAGAGAGGAATTCAAAACAGTCAAGTGAGAACAATAAGCAATCGTAATTGCTCAAAAAAATAGAAATGGTAGTTTAATAACATTAAAATATAGTCTTGACAATTCCCGAAAATCGAGAAAAACATCAGTTTGTTTAGTTTTATTGGAAGCAGTACAAAAAACGAGCTGATGTGTGCATCACATGGCTTCCTTTTACTCCAATTTAATGTCATTTACCCATTACTGGCAATTTTAATGTGATTCAACAGTTTACTCTCTAAATATCACACTGTAAAAAAAATTCGGAAACGTTTCTGAGTATATCGTGCAGCTGCGGTTCATGAAATTTTCGAAAACGTTTCTGAATATTTCGGAATTCTCTTTCTGTAATGTCCGGAAACGTGTCTGAGTATTTCGGAATCCTCTTTCTGTAATGTCCAGAAACGTGTCTGAGTATTTCGGAATCCTCTTTCCGTAATTTTCAGAAACGTTTCTGAGTATTTCGGAATCCTCTTTCCGTAATTTCCAGAAATGTTTCTGAGTATTCTGTGCAGCTGTGGTTCATGAAAGTTTCGAAAACGTTTCCGAGTATTTCGGAATTCTTCAAACAATTTTCAAAAACGTTTCCGAGAATTTCGGAATCCTTTTTCCGTGATTTTTTCTAAAATATAATTCTTTATTATAGTATTGCATACCATATCAGTTTCAATTCTTTCATATCTAAGAGCAATAATACAAGCAATTTTAGAATCATTCGTGGATTTTTTTTTTTTTGGAATTTCTAATGACAAATAGCATGGTTAACAGCATAACATATGCACACTTATAAATTTTTGAAAAATTATGAAATAATCTACTAGTTTCACTCCTAATCACAAAATCGTCGGGGAATTGGAGTGGGGGGTACCTTCTGAAAAGTGGGGATTGTTTGTTAAACAATCTTAAACTTCAGTTTTTCTCTCAATATTTTCAAGACAAAACTATCAACATATTGTATTTTTAATGCAGAACTTAAAAACATATCTTGTATCAACCTTGATAGCTTTTATCTTCGGATAAAATTTGACTGGACTTACCTACCCTTCGCGTTCCGGAATTCGTTCACCTCAAATCAATTTCTCTGACGAACAAAGTGTCCGAAAAGTACCAACAGAGAAATTGATGAATTTAAATATGACACCAAGTCCCCCTGCTGGAACCATTCGGGTTGATTCTTCTGTTTTTGCCCTTTCCAGCTCATCACAAATATAAATACTTATTCAAAATAGGTTACTGATTTTATTTTTACAGTGTGCGCAAAATGCATTATATATTTTATTTATTAAAACATTGAACTCTATTACATGATTATTCCATTTCATATATACGAGAATACCCCCCCCCCCCCACCATAAGAGTGATGGTGCACCCATAAAATGCTATGAAGCACCCCCCCCCCCTCGAAAAAGCAACATCATATACATTATAAATCAAAGTATCATATACATTATAAATCAAAGTATCATATGAATTATAAGTCAAATACTTTAATATGGTGTAAAAATACAAAATTATTTTATTAAGTCTTTTTTTTGCTTTTGGTAAAATTGAGGCTCGTAAAACGAAAAAAATGAAGACACTTTTAAATACATACATGTATTTATTTGTTAAATAAATTAATACACATTTAACTAATTTAAAGCGTTTCGCTAATGCAAATATTTAAAGAGATATCGTCATTTAGATAATACTGAAGCACTATGTTCCTAATTACAAGAGATAGTTTTTTTTTTTTTACTCCATACAATCCAGCTACACTGTTTACAAGAGAATGAAAACATGCAACCTTAAAGACGAACTATCAAACCTGACAATTTGCATATTATAACATTTAATTCATAATGCTTGATACATAAATGTTCAGCCAAATATTAACTGAGATTGACACATAAAAACAAAGTACACAATAACACTTATTTAAATTTTTTTATATGAACTAAATCTCTTTAAAGTAATAGAGTTGCAAAGCGACTTACCTATTCGTCGGTGGTGGTCTTTTGCAGGCTTTGGTCACCAAAAAGGTGATTTTTATGACAGAATAAAATTCTGCCAACAAAAATTACCCATTTGGTAGAAAGAAGAAAAGTATCCAAGAAAAAAGTAAATTACCTACACAAGTTATGCGACGCAATGAATTTACATGGCGTCCTCTAGGCAGTTATTTGGTTTTTAATTTCAGTTTGTATTCCTTCCGCGAGCATGCGTCGAGAATTTGCACTTCGTACTTAAAAATAAGTGACATAGCTTCAAATTCAATCTCATGACGATACATAAGCAAGAAAATATAAGACTTTAAAATTATCTTCAGTGAATTCATGCGAGGAACAAAACTTCTACTAATCCCCTTGATGAGTGTTATTTCGCATACATGAGTCAGCACTTGTTTTCATTGCGTGCTTTCGAAAGTTTCAGTTTAGATTTACTGCTGGACTATAAAATTGCCGTGTAATCTGCGCATGCGTCGACTCTTACTTTCTTGCTAAACGGGAAACGTTTCTGATTATAGCAGAAAACTGCGGAGGGCGTACGAATCTGTGTATTACGGAAAACTTTTTTGTATATTCAGAGAGTTTTCCGAGATTTTTTACAGTGCACCAACAGTGGCCAAATTGAAACAGATTAAAAAAAAAAAAAAAGAAATCGCCAAACTTGTCGCCACGTTGGCGACAAAACTTGGCGACCAAAAGACTGGCGATATATCGCCAAGTGCCCGCCAAATTATAACACCACTTGAGTTTACATCGAAATTAACAATGATTTCCCCCCAAAAACGGGGCAAAAGACCCGTTTAGAAACACTCGAATGCAACTAAAAGGGGAGGTGCACAACTAGACCCCACTAGGAGTCTACGTACCAAATTTCAACTTTCTAGGACTTACCGTTGTTGAGTTATGCGACGCATATCCGCACATGCATACATACATGCGTACAAACAGACGTCACGAGAAAATTCGTTGTAATTAACTCAGGAATCGTCATTATGAATATTTCGTGTGTCTATACGTTCTTAAGCACTTATCTACGTGTGGTCGTAGTAAAAAAAAAAAAAAAAACTCAACATTCACTCGGGGGTGAGTAAAATGGAAATTAAGGTCGATTTTTGAGTGAAGATTTTTTCGCAAATACAATATTTTCTTTTTTTGTAAAAGGAAGTAAAAAGAAAAAAAACTAAATTGCAGTTAACTACTTGTAGAATTCACCTTACATTTTTAAAAATCGCACACACATAGCTCATGAATTCATTTCAGCCTACGCTTGTTAAACAAAACCAAGCAGAGAGCTACTCATCTAAGTGAGAGGAATCCAAGTTGGATTCTACCTCAATTCTTGTCTAGTAATTTTGAAAATATAACCCGAGAGTATCGCAGCGAGGGCAGGTTGTTTTCCCGGTATTGATACTACGCTAGCAGGGAAACAACTTTCAAAGAGTTTATTTTTGATAATTTACATATGATATACTGCATTAAAAATTATGTCATGATGTCGACTTTGCGACAAAACTTTAATGTTACGAATAATTAGCAAAAAAACAATGCATTTCTAGAATGTTCCCAACATTCCAACTCGACATACGAAACGCTCTTCAGAATTTTACGTTGGAAATATTGCCACGTAACTAGAAAAGCTTAGCGTATTAGTTTGAAGGATCAGAAGCACGATAGCAGCTTTTAATTTCATTTTCCTCGATATTACTATAACATTAAAAGTAGTAGGGGAATATGAGGCGAAGTGAAATGGTTAAGATGACTGAGCTTTTTCAAAATGAACAAATTGGAAATTTTTTTTGAAAAATCAGTACATAAAGAAAGAACATTGTATTTTATAATAAAACTTGCATTAAAACAGTATTTTTTAATTATGACTCTAAATTAGCGTCTTAAAAAAATAAAAAAAAAAAAGTGGAAAAACTTCACTTTTTTTTCTATGGGGCAAAATGGAATGAAATATTTTTCTAATGGAATATTTTCTATTTCTTTATAGAACATAACTTTGATCAAATGAATCAGTAAATAAAAGGTTTAAAATGAGTAAATGAAAAGATACTGAAACAATAAACTGAAAATTAAATTAGTTAATAAATTAATATATGAAGAAAAATAAATGAACAAGTCAAAAACTGAATGAATAAGAAAATAAGTGAATGAATGAATAAATCAGTGAGTTACTAAATGGAGGAATGTAAAGGAATGAATTAATAGTTGAATGCGTGAGTGATTTAGTAAATGAATGCGCGAGTAATCGAAAAATAAACTACTTCACTTTGCCCTGCATGTACTTGACTGATTGTAGAAAATATTTAAAATACAAATAAGCTTAATATTAACTAAATAAATATTTCATAGAGTATTAGGAGGTCTAACAAGAACTTTATCATTTTATAATAATAAAAATAATTTTTGAGTTGCGACAAAATATTACGAAATGAATATCAATTTTTAAAAATTGTCTGTATTATCATATGATTTAATCTTCAGTGGTATTCGCAACTCCAGAGCTTGAATACGCTACCTTGTGTTGATTAACAATACTAAAGAAAAAGGTAAAACATTACATTCCACGTGTTTTCTTTGGGGTAACTTACAAGCTTCAGACAGTTTATGATGCAATGTAATTAGAGAAGAATAGAAAAGAAAGCTTCCCACAAACACGATGCAAAATTACTGTCATTCACTAAGCGTCAAAGCAAGTTATAAGTTACGGCATGCGTTTGTTTTACCTTTTTCATCCGCCATTAGACAGTGGCTGCAGCTCCCCCTATAGTTGATTGGCGTTGCGATTTTTTTTTACTGACTGGAATAGATTACATGTGCTACTATATAGTTAAATTATCACCAGATAGGTGGCGCTAAAAACTGAGTAAATAATTAAAATTTTCACTTTGCCCCACATTCCCCTACTGTGTTATTATGTAATATTATAAGTATTTTATTATAGATAGATGTCACATCAATAAATTAGCAAAATTCTTATTTTTTAACGTGCTGCGATGTTAATGTACAGCTGCATATTTATATACTAAGTGCTTTGGAGATTCCTGGATGAACGCTCTCACACGAGTCACACTTTTCAGCGTCGTAACGGTCTTGGGTCGGCCAGGCACTTTTGGTTTTAGTGTAATCAGTACATGTGGCTCCAAAGTTTGTTCCACAGACATAATTGTTTTCTGCGGGAAACATAATCATGTCGGAAAAATGGGAACCGAAAGTGAGTAGTAATCAAAAAATTACCATTGTGTATATACTCCTCCACAACGCAAGTCGATGCTCACTGCACCATGCCATTGTTGCTACTGTAAATGGCACGTATACTGCTATCTGTTGATACACAGAGCGCCTTCTCGAAGTACAAGGGCTTGATATGCAGCGCCCAGTATATCAAAAACTATCGTCGAGGAAGAAGTTTCTACGAATTAACTGCCAAGCAAGTAGATAACTGTAGAAAACTAACGTAATCATAGCAGAAATATACATATTGCTGCATACATTAGTTTCGGGGTTTCAAGGAACCCCTTTTTCAATGCGAAAGTTGTTTGCTTTTGCATTGAAGAGGGGGTTTCTTGAAATTCCAAAACATATGTGTGTAGTACTCTGTATAACGAATAGTACTCTGTATATTTGGGCTATAATCACGTTAGTTTTCTCCAGTTACTTCTCAGCACAAAGGTATTTGTTTACTATTTCTCAAACAAGTAGATAGCAACACGAGTGTCTGCAAAAAGTAAAAATTCAAAAATGTTGCGGATTTCAATTTAGATTAAAGAGTACCTCTGTTATTTTGGCGTTTTAAGCGGTCTATGATGAAACTTAGACATGAGATAACTGAACTGCGAGATGTAAAAAAAAAAGGGTGAAGTATAAAAAGAGAATCAAGGTCATAACTGGCACATGACTAATATTTCACTTAAAATTCCAGTCTGTGAAACCTTTATATCATATTATTAATGTTTTATCGAATTCTTAAGCTAAAAAAATACAAATCGATATGAATGCAAAGATACTCAGTTGCTTTTGTTTATTTTCTCTTCCAGTTGACAAGAGTAATCCTTTAAATTCTTTTTCCTGCTCAAAGCACTCAAGTACGAATAGTAAGATAACAAATTGTACGATAAACACTACTACTTTCTTTAAATAACAGAAACTCGCATAGAGATACTAATATGCAGTCTGAACTCGGAGATAAAGCTTCAGCTGTTGCCTGATAAAACGCAATTGACTATTAGTCACACCCAAGCCTGTCCTATGGAGGATCAGGGGCGTCAATTGCCTCCCCCTGGGTTTTGGAAAAATCATGTTATGCCTTTGTGCAAGCATTTTGTCACTTTTTTTCCTGAAAAATGTATTGAGTCTATACCCTTTCACCTCCCCCCTCCCCAAAGGAAAACTTTGAAATGACTGGTGTAATCACACCAATCAGTTTAATTACATTCTGCTGCCCACAACTTTATGCATCAATAAAGTTTCTTCGTGACACCAAAATACGTGTTTTTTTCCCCTCCAATTTTTGTTTGAATAATTTTTCTCCCTCATTATCATCATATTCGTAGGGGGGAAAAATCTTGTTGAAAATACCAATTAAAGTTCAACTATTTTGAATCAGATAAACTGTCTGTGTTTAGGAAAACTGCGCAAAACAGAATTGCAGGCATAGAAGTAACGGGGAAAGCGGGGGGGGGGGGGGGGGGGGGGGGGGGGCATTTTAGTTTAATTCTCGCATAATCGAATTGTTGGTATCACCTAGGAGTTCATAATGAAACTGACAGTTATGTTGCAATTTTCTGTGAAAAACACTATCGGGATTCATGATACTTTGCCAAAGAAAGGTATTCCCTGGGAAGTTTTACCGTACTTTGGTTTGTCAATTCTTTGTGTTCAAATTATTTTTCTGGAATCTATAACATTTTCCCCCAGTGTACCCTTCATATCTAAAAAAGATTTTACAAGTCGAATCCGCACAACTCTTAGATTTTAAGCAGTTAATTTTTTCTGCGATTATACACAAAATAGGGGAATGTGGGGCAAAGCGAAATAGTTAAAATAATTTACCTTTTTTAGAATAAACAAATTGAATTATGTTTTAGAAAATTATACTACATGAAGAAAGGACAACTTGCATTGAAATATTATTTTTCATTTTTAGCAGTAAATTTGTGTCTTCAAAAAGGAATGAAAAATAGTTATTATTATTATTATTTTATGTGGGGCAAAGAGTGTAAAATAAAATTTTTTTTGATAAAATTTTTTCTATATGGTCATTAAAGATATTTTTCATCAAATGAATAAATGAATAAATTATGAAAAAATAAACGAATAAGTAAATAAATAAATAAAAGTTGAGGCAAATCTAACCTACCAACATTGTGAAGGCTACAGAGATCCGAATCACAGCATTACGACAATGGTTAGGTTTACCCCAGCTATAGTTAATATATTAGAAAAAATGAGTGAATAAAATTGTGAATGTATAAGAACGTAAGTGAATGAATGAATATCTGAATTAATAAATGAAGGAATGTAAATGATTTAATTAATGAATGAATATGCAAGTGATTTAATAGATGAGTGATTAAGTAAACGAAATGAACTATTTCACTTTCCCCCCCACCACTTAGCCTCGTGTGCGCTTCATAAATTGTATTGAACCTGGACAACAATAGATCTCAGTGAATACTTAAAATGTTAATTACAAAAACTTAATCATTTTATAATAACAAAAAATAGTTTTGATAAACCACAAAGTATAAAATGACAAAACATTTAAACTACTTCACGGATGATACTTATTTAACAACTTCGGTCGAATAAGTAGCTGGCTGAATGCTGTGACAAACCTTAAACTTTTAGGTTATGCAAAAAAAAAAAAAAAAAAAAACAGGAGAAGCAGGTTGAGAAATTTAGTTGAGTAGAAGTTTCTGACTTCTTATCCACAATTTTCTCAACTGACCTTAGATGTAGAAAAATTTGCTCATTCCCCGATTTTCCTGTCCATGATTTTTTTAAACCTATATTTAAAACTTGATCCCGATATTTCATCGTTTAAATGTCAGTGATCTATTTTTTGAAGTGCTTAGATTGACAGCTCGTTCTTTTGCAAGCCGCATACAACCCATTTCAAACAAGAGTCTGGCAGACAGTAAGTTGTAGCTCAGAAGAAAAAAATGTGAAGTAACTCAAATTTGGTGCAAAGAATACGAACCTGATCCTTATTTAGAGATTTATCATACAAAGCGTAATTTGCAAATTAATTTGTGCAAATAATGTGTTGGCAGTAGTGCAAATATTTAACATTGGTTTTCTATTTAAACAAGATACGTTACAATTTGAAGCAAGTTCCTCAAATAAATATAACAGTCAGAAAGGTTAACGCGCATTCCATGAGCTATGAAATTTTTGAGACCTAAAACGCGATGACAGAACACAAAATCTTTTGTCGAGATGCACAAAATGTTGAGTCATGAGAATAACGAATCATCGGTGCTTAATTTTGTTATTCTAAGATCCAATTCCAATGCATATCAACAGATTCTTACATTTGTATTTGTGAACGGCATTCGATAAGACCAAGCTGTTTCAAAGTTTCCACAGCAACGGTTATCTTTAAGCAATCCGTTCTAAACTTAATCTGTTTGCGTCTGGGGTCACGGAATTAAATATAGCATTGCAAGAATTGGTCGATAAAAGCAGAGAATGCAACATACATATGGTGGGGTGGAACAGGAAACGGAGGGCTCACATTTAATCGTCGTCTCTCGAAGTCTCTTACTCCGGGCACCAATAAGAAGAATTTCATCAATCACAAAAAACAGGGTCCAAAAGCATGAAGCCTGAAGCAGTTGGGGTACCTTATACATTACATTTTGATTATCAAAAAATTATAGAATCACATAATTAAATTGCAAAAATGTTATGCAAATATTGATACTATTATGTAGCAAATCAGCACAGAATTTAGCTAATGACCTTTTTCCTTCTTCTAGAGCAGTGGTTCTCAGTATTTTCACTACGGCGGACCACTAGGTCCCTTCCGAATCCTCAGCAGACCCCATGCGATACAAATAATATTTTCACAACACTTTATATTAGGTTAAATAATATGAATCCAAAAATTTTCTTTAATAAATTCAATTACAACTGTAATAATGATATCGATTAGTTTTCACTCGCTGTAGCTGTACGCGGACCGTATGAAAATTGCTCGCAGATCTTCCAAAAAATGTTGACCAAGAAAAGTAATCCTGTTATGATGAATGCAGTATAATATGTTTTAGCTTTCTTATCTTTTTATCACTATTCAGGAATGCAAATCTATTAGAATATTTTTGAAAATAATTTTCCCCGCTTTTCCCTCCAGTAATCAGGCTCTGATAATCAAATAACTAAATAATAAGACTTTTTGTATTAGAAAAAAAATATAAGTCCCCTACCACAGATTTTTCATTATCTTTGATAAACCAATTACAAGGGTAACTAATTACAAATGTGAGGGGCAAAAGTGAAAGTAGTATAAAGATTTTTCAATGGCACTAAGAACATCAACTATGTGTTAAATAAGGAAAATTAAAATTAAAAAAAAAGGTGGGGGCGGGGGGGGGGAGGATTAGCAGAAAGGGACAGAGAAAGAGGAAAGAAGAAATTTCCAGAATAACAAATGATATTGGCAGTAACATCTCAAATATACCTGCAAGCAGAAACAGCAGCAGTGTTACTTTCTAGAACTGTACAGGAAAACATTTTCGAATTCATTTTATTCTTGTCAGTGAGAAATAAAGATTGACAATTTCGCGAATAAAAGAATCTAATTAGAACAACTTATTCTGCAGACTTCATTAAAATTAATGAACATAGAATAGCTACAGCTGTCAAGCGATATAGTTATTTTTCGAAAGGGCAACAGATGTTAGATTTACGAGCAGAATTTCAGTTGCAGATAGTATAGTGGCAACGGGAAAAACATTGAAAATAAATTCAATACTAGTCGAAGACAATCATTTTATCCCTTTAATCAATCTTTTAATGCACCTCCAAAATGAAGGGCATGCATACATATGCATAGTAATTCATGTCACGTGTTTAGCATTTACTCAGCGAAAATATTTTATTTACATTGAAACATTTTACTTTGATTGTAACTTAGGCATTTAATTGCCTCTAGAAAACTGTGACATCAAGGAGAAAAATTCTCTCACCAAATTGCACGATCAATAGATGCTTCTACAGTAAAAAAAATTCTAAAAAGAAAAGTTGGATCTTACATGGCTTTGGAATTTAGTGAAAAATTCTTTTGATTTTCGTTTGCTTTGATTTCTTAGAAATTGGACGTAAATGACCCTTTCGTTCTGATGGTACGGTAGGGTTTTCCTAAACATAGACGAAATCGGAAAGCAAACAATTCGGCAAAAAATTATGTTTTATAAAAAATAGTTAAATAGTCTAAACTTCGTACCATGACATGAGTAAAATGAGACAACGCAAATAAATTTATAAATAAAAAGCATAGGCGGCTGGTGCACGGAAAAAGGAGGGGGGGGGGGGGTCAAAAGAAGTATAGAAGTTAGGGGGCGTGACCCCTGAGGCTTTTTTTCTTTGTCAAATTTGGCTGCATTACTTACTGGCTTTTAATATTCTAATTTAATAACTTCTAAAAATGTTGAATATGGCATCAAAAATTGGGACACGTGGTCACCGCAGACTTTCCTCTTCCATTCTGAAGTTCCATTTTTATGAAATAAGGTGAGAAAAGTTCATATATTTGGAATTGTATGTCCTTATTTCCGTAAAATAAATCAATCTACCCTATAAAAATTAATTTTCAATCGATCATTAAGTTTCAACTCTGAAAAGTGAGAGGGCGAGGCCCCTTTACTTTTGGAAGTGAGGGGGCAGTTGCCCCCGTACGAGCCGCCTATGGATAAAAGTGATAAAAAGAGTTAACAAACAGTTGTTTTGAGTCAAGCTGTTTCGATCAAAACAAATCTCTTCATCAGTGGAGGTTCCCATTCCCCCAAGAGCAAAGGCGCACCGCTTGCCTAATGCTGCGACCCCCCCCCCCCAAGCGAGAGCTGATCACTAAATACGAGAAAAATACACCTGAATCCCCCCCCCCCCTCCTCCCAAAAATCAATGTCTCAGTCTGCGTCATGATCAACCGTCTAGTTGGGCACCCCAGCAATAAAAAAAAAAAAAAAAAAAGTTTACGAAAACTCAAACACAGTCCAACTGAACCTCCTATTCGACGAGGGCAAGTTTGGTTCACTTGGCCTATGTTTGGGTAATAATTAACCTGCAGTAAGTTAGTAGTAAGTAATAAGCAGTATTATTTTAAGTAATAATTAACCTATTTTTGATGCACTGATGAAGAAGCTTGATTTGATGGCCTCGAAATAAATGTTTGCTGAGTTTTAAACTTTTGTTTTATCACTTTTATCTGTACTGATATTTATGTTGTCTCATTTTGCTCATTTGTGTTTCGAACAAATAACAGCAGTTTGGTGTAGTTGGAATTGGAATCTGGTAGAAAAGGTTTACAGAATTCAGAAAGGAACTTATCAGATGTGCTAAGACGGGTACACACACACGGGTCTACAAGGAGAATATAAAAGAGAACAGATAACAGTGATATTTCTTAACTTTTTAAGTGGCAATACTGAATAATATTTCGATGGTTAAAAAAAAAAAAATAATAATAATTTTCGTCTTTTTAAAAAATTTTTTTTGCTCATTTATTTATTTACTAGTGGCACCCGCACGGCTTTGTCCGTAGTAGAAAATTAAAAGGTATTTTGGTTCGCTTGTATATTTACAAATAATGTATGATGAATTTCTCGTCAATTGGCTTGCCCATGTTACGGTTCCACGTTGATAACTTGGTAATTTACTCGTCCATCTTATGATAATTTTGCTCGGGAAAATGTTCTTAAAATTGGAATAGAAAAAGAACAAAATCGAATTTTCGAAAAATCGCTTCGAGGTGCACACACCCAAGCTACAAACTAATTCTGCGCCAAATTTCATGAAAATCGGCCGAACGGTCTAGGCGCTATGCGCGTTGCAGAGATCCGGACAGATATCCAGACAGAGAGACTTTCAGCTTTATTATTAGTAAAGATTTATTTGATACGTTCTGGTTTTGGTGAAATTGAGTACAAGATTCTCTTTCATGTAAACGCGGCTTCTTTTGAAAAATATACAGTAAGGTTTTATCAATTTCACAGTTTTAGGTGCAAATGGTTTATTTAGCTTTTGATTTTTGAAATAGTCCACTAAACCGTTGAAAACTTTCTTTTTCTTTTGTAACAACGAAATCTTATTCTTCGTTTTTGCTTTTAAAATGCAGAAAATCCCCTAAAAATTATGCAAACGATTGCATTAATCTTTAGAATCAATCAGTTAAAATAAAAATATTCCATGATTTCATTAATGTTACATATTAAGAGCAGAAAAAAAAACTAGGAATTTTAATTAATAAATAAAACATCTTCGAAATAACCATCCAATTTCTTTTGTAACATTTGTGACTATTATAAAAAAGTGGTGCCCGACCTACGACCCTCGGGCCATATGCTGATCTATGTAGCCCGTTGTTATGAATCGAAAACTAAGTTCTGGAAACTTCCAAAGCGTCAATCGCATTCATTTGGTATTAAGAATGGTTGTTGCAAATTTGGACTCAGAAGTTGGCCTTTAATATTGCCCAAAATATTGATGAAACTTCGTATTGATAAAATAAGAATGCAGTAATTGACAACAATAATTATTGGTTTGTACTTTTCTTCTCTTTTCCGTGTTTTCACATGCTAGCTAAAAAAAAATATTAATTGTATTTTAACTTAATTTGTCTTCTGGCTTTCAAGATTTATCTTAATATGAGGTGTGATCCTCCAGTAAAAAAAAAGAGAAAAAAAAAGTGGGGCACTGTAAAAGAAAAGATCCCAAACTCATGTACAATAAAATAGATTAATAAAATTCTTTATGATTCTAGCAACACGTAAGCGTTTCTTCATATTTATACAGCGGAAAATAAAAATTCTAGCTCAATATTTAAATTTCTTCTTTTATGAAGTCGATGCGCCATTTTTCGAATCTAATACCCAATAAGGATACAGATTTTTATGAATGTTTTTAAATGCCCTGGAAACAGAATATTTAACAGAACAGCCTATATCGATTAGAGTAGTAGCAATTCAGTTATTACGCACTTCAAGTTTTTCTTCTTATCATGCACAGCTAATCGAGTTGATGAATTGATAATTCTTCAAAAATGATAATTTCACAAACGATTCGTCAAAAAACTAAACTGTACGAAAAATTTGAAAACTTCGAGGGAAATTTCATGTTGTAATTCATGGAAAAATAAACGAGAATAATCTGTAAATTTTCAGTGTATAGTAAGGAAGATACAGGATTAAAAATCTTGGATTAAATTACATAGAATGCTAGACAATTTAACTGATGAAATTTTCAATTTTTATTTGAAGTATTCGCTCTAACGAGAATGGAATGAGTAAATGACGGAACTTAAAATTTCTCAGGATTGCTGAACTACTTTTAATCTTTGTTTTTACTTACTAATAATAAAGTTGAAAATCTCTTTGTCTGGATCTCTCTCTGTCAGGATCTCTGTGACGTGCATAGCGCCAAGACCGTTCGGTCGCTTTTCATGAAATTTTGTTTGCACAGAATTAGTTTGCAGCATGGGGGTGTGCACCTCGAAGCGATTTTTCGAAAATTCAATTTTGTTCTTTTTCTATTCCAATTTTAAGAACATTTTCCCGGGAAAAAATTATTATAAGATGGACGAGTAAATTACCAGGTTATCATAACGTAGAACCGTACCATGGGCAAGCCAATTGGCGAGAAATTCACCATACATTATTTGTAAATATATAGGCGAGTCAAAAGACCTTTTAATTTTCTACCACGGGCAAAGCCATGCGGGTACCCCTAGTTTTAAATAAGTAAATACCCTTGTTCCTAGCGGCAAAATTTTATTGTATGCTCTTTTGGGTACGAAACGGTTAAGAAATATGAGAGAAAAGCGAAAGAAAATAATACGCATTGAAGATTAGTATTCAAAAATAGTGTAATAGTAATAACATATTTTATTAATATATGACTAATTAATAGCGTGCTTGCGTGTTTTTTGTTGTTTTCCGAGAAAAATTTGCTCCCCTTGCCCCCGGAAAATTTCTAAGCGATGAGTCTGATGGAGTGGCACAAGAAGCATAATATTGGGGTTACATCACCCCCACCGCACCAATTGCGTCACAAAAGGACCACCGCACTAGGTAAAGATTAATTTCGTTAACAACATTTAAGAGTGCAAAGGAAAGGAAAACAGAGTTAGAAATTTAAAAACACAAATCACTGAAAGTCGCCATGGGCGCCTATATACAGGTGGGGGGGGGGGGGGCTTGAGCCCCCACTTGCACCCCTATATAGGCGCCCTTGTTAAAAGCTCATGCTTGGTTTGACCCCTGAAAAAGATGAAATGACTCTTTCCCCCACGTTGAAAAACATTGATATAGGCAATGTGGTGACCTGTACCATTATTAGTGTTGCGTAAGCTAACAAAACACACATTTTTCAGTTTTGAAGTTAACCTTTACGTGGTCCTCTCTGAATGTGGATGCTTATTTTGTTTTATTATTATTTTTCTAAGTACCTCGGAACTGAATTGAGAATCTGTGGTAGGTTTACTGCCATTAAGGTAATTTTTTTTTTTTTTTTTTTTTTTTTTGCGATTAACAATGACAGATTTCGACGGAAAAAAAAATTGATTTTTCATTAACTATATTAATTATGCTCAACTTGTAACACGAAAAACGTTTTTCTGAAGTTAAAACACTTAAAACTAGTAACAGAAAAAATATGCACAGTTAAAATGACAGGGGTGCCCCCCCCCCCCTAAGAGCAAGGGCGCACCCCCTGAAGATCGCAAAGACCTCCTTCATAAGAAAAAATACCCCTCAAAACAACTTCCTAAAAATTTCAATGGCACAGTCTGCGCCATGACCCCCCCCCCCTGTCCTAGGTGGGCACTCCTGAAAATGAATATGACTAAAAATATTTCTGCGGTAACCAAAAGCTTTGACAAAGCATTTTATTCATTAATAAATGCATATAATCGAATAAAATTTTAAGAAAATTCGCATACAATTTAAATTTTTGACATGTTTTGCCCACATTAATTTTCCTTTCATAAAGAAACAACATAGTATTTGATAATTCCGTAAATATGATACATTAAAATAAATTTTATTGATTCATTGAATGCACTTATTAAGTTGAGTTAGTTTTCAATATGTAAAGAAAAGGGTCTGTTAAAGCACAAACCGTTTTATTTTTGCAAGAAGGATGTTTTTAATGTTGCTGTTTGTTTTGTAAAATACAGTTCATCAAGTAACGAATATTAGTTGCATTTAAAATTCAATTCCTAAAAAGTAGCTTACATTTTTATGGACTAACTAGCAAAAATACCCGGCGTTGCCTGGGTCAGTAATAATTATGAGAAAAAATCGTTACTTGCTTTTGTTTTCTGTTTTAAGTGAAAGAATTTAAAACACATCTTTTTGACGTGATTAAAAATCGAGTTTCTTCCTTACCCATAAAACTAAAATAGCAATAAGTATAAAGAAGAAATTAGTATTGATTTAGAAACGAAAGCACTATATTTAAGCATATACAAATTTCCAAAACATGAAATTAATCTTCTCGTGTTTAAAAAAATCTTGATACTTTTTTTTAACATGGAGTCTAAAACCTTCTCTGTATAGCTATTGAAGTACGCAGTTTTAAAAAAAATATAGCCGCGCTCGTAATCCCCTTATACTTGCTTTAGTTATTTTGGGAAATTTCAATCATTGTGGGCTCTTGGTGCGATTTTACCGAATTTGCTTGAATCGTTTTTGGGATACCTTCGATGATGCTCCCCCCTTCTTTCCTTACTTTGTAGAACGATATGATATTAATTTTCGTTGAGATATTATCGCCAGGTGCTTAGATACTTTTGGTCACCATAAAATGGCGCTAAAGAGTTTCATCCGAAATGTTTCCAAAATAAGTAGTAAAATTTGGCGATTGTTTGACATTGCAAAAAGGAAAATTAATGGAAGTTTTTGTGCTGTTTATGGATTTGCCTAATTTAGTTGCTGGATTATTTAACACAGTAAAAGAAGTTTTTTTAAAGATTCTTTGATTGGCGATATTTTGTTTACATGGTGAAAGCTGAGAAACATTATGACGTAGTCTTCGGCTTCAAAAACAGCAACGTTGAAAAAACTGCCAAATGCATCAGCTACGGAAATTTTTCTGCAAACATTTTGGCGATCCGCTGGTTGTTTGGATAATGAGTAAGTGTTCAATCAGCATAAATAATAATAAAAACCATTAATTACATTAAAGTTCCGTTTAAATGGAAAATCATCAGCCAAATCATGTATTATTTGCCAATCTTGTGCAAAAATCTTATTTCAAGATTTGACTTGAGAAAAGCCTTGAACAATCACGAAAAGCAAAGAAAATCAACAATACAACAATTGTCGCTATCGACAGGGAGTTGAGATGATACACTAAATACTGTATTGAGTTGAGGAAAGCCTTCGTACATGGATCTAAAAAGCTCATAACTCGTTTTTTATTCTACTTAGAAATTTCGAACAGGTGCCATCTTCAGCAGAAAAATCAGAGCTTTCGATGGACACATAATGTAAATATGTGCAAGTATTTTTTCATCCCAATATTAGAGAATTTATACGAAAATTGTATTTTATTGCCCCCCTAAGGGGGTTTTGCCCCCCATAACGGGACGAAAACTACCCTATGTGTTATTCTGATGCATAAGCTACATTATTGTAAAGTTTCATAAAAATCCGTTCGGTAGTTTTTGCGTGAAAGAGTAACAAACATCCATCCATACATCCATACATCCATACAGACAAACTTTCGCATATATAATAGTAGTAAGATGCACAGAAATTGCGTCACTGATTTTCGCTTAAAACTTATGTCCAAGTAAATATTTTTCAAAAAACAAAACATATGGGAGGTAATAACGATTAAATGAAGCGGGTTGCAGCAAAAGTAGATACGTACCTCCAAAAGAATTTGTTTTAGCAAAAATTCATACCTGTTACTACAAAACGATATGAGTTACTACAAAACAATAACTTATCCTGTTTTGTTTAAACCATTTAGGGGACCCTCTCGACACTCCTCATCTCGGGTTGTTGACCTATCTAAGTATTGCAATATCTATGGAAAAAGAACCATTTGAAAAAATGGAAGATACAAACTTTTGCAGCGGGGAAGGGGGGGAGGCTTCAACTAAAATTTTTGGGACGGCGGAAATTCTCAATTTGCCGAATGGAACACCAAATTTCGCCGATTGATGATGACTTTGCCGAACAGAACTTCAAATTTTGCCAAACGATGACAATTTTGCCAAATCGTCAGACAAAATTTGCCAAATACGGAAGTTTTTGAAAGGTCACAAAGTTATGGGGGGGGGGGGGGGTCCCTCTTTTCAGCTACACACTTCAAAGTAATCTAATTAAATTGAACACAAAAACTATCGTATTAATATATTTGTACGAATGTACGACCACAGTCAAGCTCAATATTTTTGTCCAGTACACATCACAAAAACAGTGAATAACAAAGATAAAATAAAACACAAATGAAAAAAACTTACTGGATTGAAAACGGAGCTGTGTAATAAATAAATAAATAAAAACTGGGTATGGAGATCAAAGCACGTGATGTGCCAGAAGTCGCGGATCAGAGTCGAGCGTCCGTCACCGCC